>NC_080163.1:91212819-91512819 GCF_950295315.1 Erinaceus europaeus
GCATCACTGGTTCATTGCTGGTGGAGCTTCTCTATGAAGGTGTTTTGGAGGGCTTGAACCTGGATATCTAGGTACAACTGGGTTATATATGGTAACCTTTTAACCAGATACACTACTACTCAGCCCCTTATGAATGCTTTTAATTAAGGCTTAAAGTTTCCTGGATTATTACATTGTTCAAATCGTGTTTTTAAACATAGTGATATTTTATCATCTAGTTTTCAATGATTTTTAATTTTATATTGCTTATTTATTCAAACAGTTGTTTGAATGTGTCGTTTTGACACACTAATATATTGTACATTACATTTTCCTTTTACTGAATGTTAATTTAAACATGTATACTGTGATCTGAAATACATTTTTAAAAATACTGAGAATTTTGCTGTCTTAAAAAAAAGAAAATTGCACATAGATAGCATTGTTTATGTGTGCTCAATACATGCATGAAAATAAAGTTTTAGTTTCTATTAATTATAGTGTGATTTGAATGTTTATATAAAATGCTATCTTCCATAGGATACTGTGCTTTCCTTGTGTTATATTGAGCCATCTGGTGTTTTCTGAGAGCTGAAATACAGTCTCCCACTGTGACTCAGAAACTGGAATTTCGTCAATTTCTCATTCAGGTTCTGTCAGTATTTCGCTTGTTTGTTTTAGCACTATTGATTTAAGATTATAATGTATAGCTTGTGTCTTGAATTCTAGCCCCAAATGTTCCATCAAAGGTAAACCTTAGATTTAGTGAACAGTTCAACCCCTTGATGTAACTATCAATAAGATACTGGAAACTAGAAAAATTTTAGTAGTTCTTCCAAATCTTATCTTCTGTGACTAATTTGTAACAGCGTTGTTACATCTTGTTACATATTCGATCATCTTTGAGGATCAATTTAATTTGTAATCTAATATTTCTGTATTACTTTTTTTCTTTATCTGTTGCCACCACCAGGGTTATGGCTGAGGTTCAGTGCCTGCACAATTAATCCTCTGTTTCACAGGCCTTTGTTTTCTTCCTTCTTTCCTTCCTTCCTTCATTCTGTTCTTCCTTCTTTTCTTTCTTTGATGTGACAGAAATTGAAAAGGGAGAGGGAGCTAGAGAGGAAGATGGGTAAAGACGCCTGCAGTACTTGCTTCACCACTTGTGAAGCTTCTCCTCTGCAGGTGGGGAGTGGGGACTGGGATCTGGGTCTTTGTGCATGTTAACATGTGTGCTTAACCAGCTTTGCCACTGTCTGGCCATCATTTCTCTGTTTCTGGGCTAGCTTTGTGGGCGGGAGACAGATGACCAGGGACTCATGGCTGAGCTGGGAAGCAATATCTCTTTATTCATGTGGAATACAGTGCAATCTAAACTAAGCTATCTCTAATCACAATCCTGTCCTTTTTTTTTTTTTTTTTGTCCCTTCAGGGTTATTGCTGGGCTGCTGGGCTCAGTGCCTGCACCATGAATCCACCGCTCCTGGAGGCCATTTTTCCCCCTTTTGTTGCAGCCTTGTTGTGGTTATTATTATTGCCATTGTTGATGTTGTTCATTGTTAGATAGGACAGAGAGAAATGGAGAGAGGAGGGGAAGACAGAGAGGGGGGAGAGAAAGATAGACACCTGGAGACCTGCTTCACCGCCTGTGAAGCGACTCCCCTGCATGTGGGGATCTGGGGGCTGGAACTGGGATCCTTACACGGGTCCTTGCACTTTTCACCACATGTGCTTAACCCACTGTGCCACTGCCTGACCCCCAGTCCTGTCCTTATATATCCTGAGGTGGAACTGTCAGGTCGGAAGAGGATATACGTAGGATAGGGGGTGGGGAGAAGGAAAAAGCTTGCAAAACAATGAGGATTAAACCAATGTCCTGGAGGCAGGGTAGTGCTTAGTTAACAGTGGTTATGTAAATAGAATACAGTGTTAAGTAGAGGGGATTAAACCAATGAAACAAGGGGTCTTAGAAACAGAATTTAGAAGCATACCAACACTGTCACTTTAAAAAATAAAGGAAATACACAAAATAGCTAAGGATTCCTCATGTGAATGAATCTTAAATCTAAAACATAGAGAGTTGTAGACTTACCTTCTTTTCCCTTAGAAACTGTGATTAGTTCTCAAGAAACTTTAGGAGAAACATTGCTTGTTATTAGGATAGGGACTAAAACACAGAGATTAGATTTCCCCCTTGTCAAAATCTTTTTAATTTCATTATTTTGTTACCTAGCCTTTAATATATAATTCTAAATGACTGAACAATATTACATTATATGATTGAACTTGAGTTAAATTAACCAATTATCTTTCATTATACATTTATAGTCTTGCAAATCTATGCTACATAAACATAATTAAATTAATTTTATTCTGTGACTGTCCTAGATAAAATTCAAAATGTTCAGAATTTTCTACTATTAGCAATTATCTTACAATAATCTGACCATTTTTATGCAATCAAGGTTGTTAATTTAATTGTATTGACTTTGGCAACCTGATAAGCTCTCTATTGATATAGATCTTATTATCATAGAACACTTAGTAATTTCTAAAGTTGTCATATGGGACTGGCTGAATTGCTCCAAAAAGAATACTTAAACAATGCTATGACCTTCCTTGAGAGATTATTTGCTGGAGGCTTGATTAAGTTCAATCTTCAACAATCCTCAAAAGCCTGTTATAAATGGAATGACAAATAGAATATTTGAGAAGTTGTACATGTTATGTATAGTTATAATTATATGTTAGCATATGTGAAATTTTACATTGGTTCCAATGCCTCATACAAAATATTTGGACAATTTGTTAAAATTAGTAGACATTTGAAGATAATATGCACTTAGATTTAAAACATGAGAAAAATTAGCAAAATTTGTTGTTTGAGAACTCTGCCCTAAGAAATACTATACAGTAGTTAAGAGGACATCAGGAAATAATACAAAATTTCTTTTTTCTATGTGTTTTGATGTGTCTCTAATTCATTAAATTATTCAATTATCCTTGTAGTAACAGGATCACCCCAATCATTTTGTTAAACTGTGCCTCCATATTCAAACAAAGTTTTGACATGAATTGCTATGATGATTCTGAATTATTGTGATAACTCTGATTACCTTATGAAAGCAACTTTTAATAAGAAAACTGCTTCTTTACTAAGGAATATTTAAATTTAAAAGTGGACAGTATGCAAATGAACTTGCAAAAACCAAAACCTATAACTCTTAGACTCTGGAAACTAAAGTGGTTATCAGGAGAAATGGAGGAGGGTTGGGTGAGATAAAGGCAGTAACACAGGAACTTAAGTGGCAGTGGAGGATCTTATGAGCAGTGCATAAAAAAAATGTGTATGAAATATTGTAATACTATAAACCAATGTTAAATTAATTTTAGAAAGTAAAGTGTATACAAAAAAGATGCCACCGTTTTCAGAATGATGTTTCATTTTAAGTCTAAAATCAGCCCAACAGGGAAAAGACCTGAAAGATATTATACTTAGTGAAAAAAGTCAACTGGAAAAAGACAACCACCATGAGAGTTCACTCACGTGATAAATAGAAAGAAAAAAAACAACAAACAAAAAAACAAATGAACTAAAGAAAGTGGTAATAAACTTTGGAAATACAAGAACAATTAGAGATTACAGAAATGAAAGGAAAGGCTGGAGGAAGATTAAATGAAACAAAGGGAAAGCGCATATTAATTTTTTTATTTTTGTTTTTATGGTGTCATGTATATTCTCTTAAGCTTTTAAAATTCTGTAAGACACTCTAATAAATTAATAGAATCTGAGGATGGGGGAGGGGGTTTTGGGAATCTCTACCACCAGTCAATCAGAAGTAAAAGTGATAACATAGGCTTTGCAGCTGGCATATGAAATCTATAGAGATTTTTTGTTGGATTTTTTGTGGCAGGGGGACTCTAATCTGTAGCCAGTTGATTTGTAGCCCAGGTGATAGTTTGGCCTTTTCATTAACATCTGAAATGGAAGGCAATCTTAGTTTTTGGAAAACTAAACCTTGAATCAGTGCAATATGATGCTATGTCTGCATACTTTCAGAAAGGAATTGAATTTTAGGACTCCCAGTTGGAGTCTGAGAATGTTTTGTCAGTAGGAGGAAGACCCCCCCATTTCCAGCACACACAGTGGAAACACTTTATTGCTGGATTTGGTTTGCTAATCTGTTAGTAATTCTTGCATGTGTGCTCATGAGTGGTGACAATTTGTGGTTTTTATTTACTTGTGATGTTTTTTGTTAGGCATTAGTTATTACAGAGATAATAGATATACAACAGGTTGAAAGTATTCTATTTTAGCCCATTTTCTAAGGACTTCCACAGGAATATATATATATTCCTTTCATATATATTTTCATATATATATATATATGAAAGTAGCAGTGAATTTAGCTGGGTCCACTCTTCATGAAAAATACACTCTATTTCCAATTTGTTAGTTTTTTAAGTACATTCCAATTTTTCTACTGTAGATTTGCATTTTGTGGTCTTGCATCTGTAAGTTTTTCCAGTCTGTTGATAAAGGCATCACAAAATTCCCTTATGTTACTTTTAATTTTAATAGAGTAGTTATATTCCCTCTTACCTGCTTGATTTTGTGTGCTCTGTTATAGATGGTAGACATGATTTAAGGATTATCAATTTGTTGACCTTTTAAAAGAACTTATAATTTCATTGATTTTTCTCCCTTGTTTTTTCTGTCTTTATTAAATTGTTCTTTTATTGTCATTTATTTATTATTGTATAGAGACAGAGAGAAATTGAGAGGGGAGGGGGAGATAGAGAGGGAGAGAGATAGAGAGACACTTGCAGCCTTGCTTTACCACGTGTGAAGCTTTCCTCCCTGCAGATGGAGACTGAGAGCTCAAACCCAGGTCCTTGTGCATTGTAATGTGTGTGCTTAACCAGATGTACTACCACCTGGCCCTAATTGATTTTTCAATAGAATTTTACTTCTCTTTGCTCTAAGTTTACCTTGCTATTCTTATTCTTTTTATTTTATAATTTTATCGGGTGGTGCAATAATGTACAGTTGTTGACAGTTGGGTAGAATTTCTCATCTACCCATGAAAGGGTGTCTGCAGAACATTCTTTTTTTTTTTTTTTTTTAATGACAACATTTTATCGCTACACCAGAGGCTTTTATCAGCAACCCATGGTTCTGACTGTAATACCTTAAGACTTTACAGGAGCTCAGATTCAGAATGAAAAAATATAAGCAGGCTGAGGAGGCAGGGGAGACATATCAAGAAAATTCTAATAGCTTAACATAAAAACTCTAGGGCACTGAGTTTTGTTATTACACATTACAGACCCAAATCACAGAGCTGCCACAACATCTCAGCAGTCTCTCCTGATTATAAATGAGTGAAAATTAACCAGTTACTGAAACAGAAAAGTCTTTGGTGAGCACCTGGGTATATTAACTTTATCAAATAATCTTTTGTCAAAAAATTTCAGTAAATCACTTTTAAACTTCATTTTAAAATAAACAAATGAAAACTGTTTCCATCTATAAAAATTAATATTTAAAAAATCAATGTGGTAGTATGTATCATTTCACTATTACCACCTCTGACTGGTAATAGGGCAATTTCTAAGTACCCTTTTCAGGTAAATTTGAATCATGAGGTAAATGTGGACTGTGACACCAAAATAATTTATTCACTAAATTGCTAAAAAATTATAATCAATTTTTTTTTCAGAACACTCATTCCAAAGTTAGATCCTTTCCCGTTATCAAGCATGTGGACCCTGAAGCCCCCCTCCTCTGTTCTCTTTCCCAAGGGGTCCTTTGTTCTGATGCAGTACACCAAAACCAGTTCAGGTTTCACTTTGTGTTGACCCTTTCTGTTCTTCTTTCTTTCTTTTTTTTTAAATTAGTTAAATTAAATTTTAACTATTTTTTTTATTTACTGGATAGAGATAGAGAGAAAGTGAGACAGATGAAGAGATAGAGAAGGAGAAGGAAATATATAAACCTGCAGCACTGCTTCACTGCTCATGAAGCTTCCCCCCTGAAGGTGTGGACCAGAAGCTTGAACCCAGGTCCTTGTGCATAGTAACATGTCTGCTTTACCAACTGTACCACCACCTAGCCCCTCAGTCCTCATTTTCTTTAATTCCACCTGTAAGTGAGATTATCTTTTTTTTTTATTATTTTATCTTTATTTATTTGATGGAAAAAGACAGCCAGGAATTGAGAGGGAAGGAGGGGGTGGTAGGAAGGGAGAGAGACAGAGAGCGACACCTGTAGCCCTGCTTCACCACTCACAAAGCTTTCCCCTTGCAGGTGGGGACCAGGGGCTTGAACCCGGGTCCTTGAGCACTGTAACATGTACGCTCAACCTGGTGTGCCACCACCTGGCCCCCGAGATTATGTTTTTTTTATTTTATTTATTTTATTTTATTTTTTAACTTATCTCACTTATCATGATGCCTTCAGTTCTATCCAAAGTGAGATGAAGGAAATGACTTCATCATTTTTAACATGAGTAGTATTCCATTGTGTGTATATAACATAGGTTTCTTAGCCACTAATCTGTGGTTAGACATCAGCATTGCTTCAAAGTTTGGGCTATGATGAATTGCACTGCTATGAAGAAAGGCACAAAAGACTGAAGTGGAAAGCAGAAAGATAAGGAAAGTGACATACACACACACCAACATATGTGCACTTGAGCGCGCACACACACACACACACCAGAAAAAAGGAAAACAGCAATAAAGTAAATGAAGATAATTTAAGAGAGTTATGAGGCAGCATCAAAAGGAATCACATTTGAATCATAGGGGTACTAGAAGGAGAATAGAGATAGATACAAATGCATAATTCACACTGAAGAAAAATTAACTGAAACATTTCCCCCCATCAAAGAAGGAGACAGAATCCCAAATCCAGGAGTGCTGGGATAGCCTGAGGGTGCTTCTTCCTGAGCAAGTGCTCTCTGGGTTGGAGAGAACTCAGCTGGAGCCAACCGAGGCTGATGCGTGGCAGAGGTATCAGGAACTCAGTGTAGCACTAACCTCGCAGGAGATACACTCTGGAACTCTTGGAGCCGGAAAACAATTCCAAGTGTTTTTACTCAGAAAAGCAGCTTGTGTATATACTAGCCAAGTAGGGTGTAAACAGGGTGTGATGTAGAGAGGGTGGAGCAAAAAAAGAGATTGGTGAAAATCAGGGTGTGACAAGGAGAGGGGGCGGAGCAGGGGAGAATTCTACCATCGAACCACCAATGCCCTGGAGGGAGGTGGTGCTTAGTTAACAGTGGTTTATGTAAAACAGACGGCAGCTTTAAGTCGGATCAAACCAATGCCATGCATGCATGCCGGTGCTCAGTTAAGCAGGATTAGAGACAGAAGCTTTAAGCCGGGGGAGCTGGCAAAATACCCAACACAGGAAACTTAAAGAACTCTAAGAAATAAGTTCACTAAGACACATAATAATTAAAATAGCAAAAATCAAAGACAGAGACAATTCTAGAAGTTAACAACAACAAAAAAAACTTAAGCAAAAAATCACCTATAAGGGAAATCCAGTGAGACTTTCATCTGGCTCCTCTACAGAAACTTTAAGTCTAAAAAGGATTGGCAATATATATATTCAACATTTTGAATGGAAAACATCTACACCCAGGCACACTTTATCCTGCCAGGATAAAGGATTAGTTAAGTTTGAAGGAGGAATGAAGAATTTTTCAAATGAGGAACAGGTAAAGGAATTCATTACCACTAAACTAGATCTACAAGAAATACAAAAATAACAATAAAGAATGTGCTCACCCCATAGGGGTAAACAAAAATAGTAAAGACAGACAAAGCTCAGTGAAAATTATAAAATCAGACTGCAGACATGAAGTTAACAAAAGGTTTGGTGTTAGTGGTGGTAGGGGTTATGGGGGAAATATGTGGTTCAATGGACTTTGGGAAGGGATATTTGTGCATGCTGATTTTTAATGATGTACATCGAAGACCTATATAATGTAGTGATACTTCAGTAAAAATAATAAGAAAAACTACATAGACTAGAAATTAATAAGCAGTTTTATAAAACTGTTCTCAAATTTCCATAGAATTTTGTTTTCAATTCCTTAGTAGACGAGTTGCCATAATCAAAACATTCAACCATTATTTCTCAATATATTCTGAAGGAGTTTCCTTTATACATATCACATTACATAAGCTTGCCACATTTTTAGTATATTTTGAATCTCATAGTCACCAGGATACAGTTACTAGCTTCCTGCTATATAAACAGCATCAATAACAATGTAACTTCATCAAAGACCTGAATTCACAACTTAAGTTCTTAAAGGTAGGATGTTGCCTTGAAATTTCAGTGAGTCATGCTAGAAAGGTGATTGACTTTTTCTCTTTCTCTTCATCATTTTAATCATTACTCTGAATTTGCAATTTTATTTCTCAAAAATTTAATTTGACTTATTACAAATTGGCTTTCATCCTGCTATTTTACTAAAAATAATAAGCTATAGTTCATTTGTTTCCTCATATGCATAGACCACTTTATCTTTCTGAAACATTTAAAGCCATGGGACATGATCATCTTTGAGTCACATAAAATCAGCTTGTTCTCTTTTTTTTCCCACTTTTACTGGCCTCCACCTCCACCATATTTTTATGTTAGTGCCACCTACTCCTTACTTGTAATGTTTTTCAGATTTGTGAATTAAGGATGTGTATGTTTCTTATTGGAGACCAGACATAATCATTTCTCAACCTAAATAGTATACATATATATATATACATATATATGTATATATATATATCAACATGATTTACATAAAACTGAAATATTATACTTGACTTAAAACTTCTCCATATTTAAAAACAGCTAATTTTTTAGGAGTTTCAAGTTTATAGACAAACTGAGATAAAAACACAGAAAATTTACATTTTCATAAGCAATATATAAGAGTTCTTGATGTTCCACATTTTGACAGCATTTGGTGTGCTTTATACCTTAGTTATTTGAATAGTTACTGAGATGTATCTTATTGTGACTTTAATTTGGAGTTCCTTAATGATGTATGATGTTCAACATCTCATTAAAGAAAATAGGCAACTTATGTACTTCCTTGACCATTTTGACCTCTACTGTCAGGTTTTAATAATTGTGTAAAGGTGGGTGTTTTCTAATAGTTTCTCCTAGCCAATGACTTGTATTCCCATAATCTTAACAATGTCTTCAGTAGTACAGAGCTCTTTTGTTGTTGCTGTTGTTTTGCTACGAGAGTTCTCACTGGGTCTCAGTGCCTACCTGACTCTTCCATTACCAGTAGCATTTTTCCTTCGTTTATTTCTTCCCTTAAAAGGAGAGAATGACAGAGAGGAGAGAGAGAGAGAGAGATTGAGAGAGAGAGAGAGAGAGAGAGAGAGAGAGAGAGAGAGAACAGCTTTCTCCACTGCCAGTGAAACTTCCCTCATGAGGGGTTACCATATAGTTCTGAGGACTCAAACAAGGGTCCTGATAGATGATAATCTGTCCATTCTACAGTGAATTACTTGCCATCTCCAGAAGTTTTTAATTTGAATGAAATTAAGCAACTTTTTATACACTGATTATGGAAATGTAAAAATAATACAACCACTTTAGAAGACAGTATGGCATTTTCTTAGGATACTAGACATGTTATACTCTTCCTTTAGCATTTTTTATTGTGAGTTAATAGTAACTTCCAGAATTATAACATAATAGGAGTAAAGTTCCATACCACTCCCATCACCAAAGTTCTGTGCCCCTAAGCAAAACCATCTCATGTACTTCAATTCTCTATATTACACATGAGTGAAACTATCCAGTAGCAGTCTCTTATTTCCTTACTTACTCCACTAAGCATAATCACTCCAATTTCATCCAATTTAATTAATGAGTGGTACTACATTAAGTGTATGTTCCATAGCATGTCATCACAAATTTGCCAAAAACAACATAAAGAATAAAACTTAATGTAAATTATGAACTTTATTTAATAACGGTGTATCTAATTGGTTCAAATCCACCAATACAAGAGAGGTATCAATAACGAGGATAGTTAGGGAAAATAGTGAAGAACTATATATTTTTCCCCCCATGGACCAATTTTGGTGTAATATCTTACATTACGTTATGTCAAACATAGCTGCATTATATCTTTTCATTATCTTTTAATTTGACTTTTTAACATGTGAATGTCCGTCCTAGCACCATTTGTTAGAAAGGTTTAGTTAGTTAGTTAGTTAGTTAGTTATTGCTGAAAAGGCTTCTTTGGGGCTCTGTGTCTGCAGAATGATTCCTTCACTCCCAGTGCATATATACACTCTCTTTACAGATAGAGACTGAAAGACAGACACACAGACACAGAGAGAGAGAGAGAGAGAGAGAGAGAAGGAGAGAGAGAGAGAGAGAGAGAGAGAGAAGAAGAAGAAGAAGAAGAAGAAGAAGAAGAAGAAGAAGAAGAAGAAGAAGAAGAAGAGAAAGAGGAAGAAGAAGAAGAAGAAGAAGAAGAAGAAGAAGAAGAAGAAGAAGAACGAGAAAAAGAAGGAGAAGAAGAAGAAAGAGGAGGAAGAGGAGGAAGGGGGAGGAGGTTGGAGGGGGAAGAAAAGGAGGAGGAGAGGCACTGTAACAATGCTCCACTGTTCATGAAGCTTCTCCTTTTCATTGTGCTTCCCATATGTTGGTCAGATAACTCAAACCAGCTGCTAAACTGAGTTTTTCATGTAGAAAAGAGAGAGAGAGAGAGAGATATTAAAGTTCCCCCTACTCTGACAAGGATCAGGATAGAACCCACTCTCATGTACAACAAAGCATCTGTCTTTCTGTGTGAGCTATGTTACCTCACAGTTGACATTTTTTTCAAAATGAGATAACTTTTATTCCAACTGATAATATTTAAATTAACTTAGATAATCTTCACTACAGAATGAGTTTTAATACATACCCATTCCATGTAATTAAGACAGCAGTCAAAATTTAGAGAATTTCAGTCTCTCCTGAAAAGTTTTCCCGAGTTCAAATCCAGTCATTCCCCATCCTACATAGTAATCCACTGTAAGGATTTATGTACTACGGATTAACTTGTTTTTATTTATTTATTTATTTATTTATTTATTTATTTATTTATTTTTAGGCTTTAACAAATGGGAAGTTTACTTTATTTTATTTTATTTTTTATTTATAAAAAGGAAACATTGACTAAACCATAAGATAAGAGGGGTACAACTTTACATAAATGACTTTGTGCACTATGTATTCTTTTGTGACTTTTTTCTTGTCCTAATGATATTGAGATTATTTTGTATTTAAAAACAGGTAGTTTGTGTTTATTGATGAGTAGCATTCCATTGCATAACCATAATGTATTTACTCTACTCTTGGTGGACATTCAGATTATATTCAGTCCTCTCTATTATAAATAAAATCATTATAGTCATCTCCAGTTCAGTTTTGCAAGCATATGTTTGTATTTTTGTCCATATAAATATCCAGTGGTAGAATGTCTAGGTCATTTTTTTAAACAGTGTAAAGAGATGCCAAACACTCTTTTAAAGTACTTTTTTTTTCACTCCCACTAGAAATGTTTCAGTGCACCAATTGTTCCATGCTCTTGACACCTTTTCATGTCATTAGTCTTTAGTTTTTGACATCTTGTGGGTGTTTAATGGTATCTCACTGTGATTGTCAGAATGTGAACTCAAAAAATTGAGTTCATACCATCACCTCTTTCAGTACTTCTGGTGATTTTGTAATGTTTTGTTGAATTTCAAAATAAAACCCCCCAGTCTCCAACATCAAACAATGGTCTGTTCCAGTGCTACTTGAAAATACTCTATCCTGTGTTCATATTTACAATTTCATTTTGTTTGTTTCATTACTCTAACACATCCTCCTATATCTGCATGTTTTTAGATTTAGAATTATACCCATATAGGCCATTTGATTTCTACTGCTTTGGGAAAAAGTCTCCATTTGACTTGCACAGGGTTCCCTTTTCCTCAGAAACCTCTTCTTTTTTAAAAAATTATTTTTATTATTTATTCCTTTTTGTTGCCCTTGTTGTTTTATTGTTGTAGTTATTATTGATGTTGTCGTTGTTGGATAGGACAGAGAGAAATGGAAAGAGGAGGGGAAGACAGAGAGGGGGAGAGAAAGACACCTGCAGACCTGCTTCACCTGAAGCCTGTGATGCGACTCCCCTGCAGGTGGGGAGCCGGGGGCTTGAACCGGGATCCTTATTCCAATCCTTGCACTTTGTGCCACGTGCGCTTCAGAAACGTCTTTTTTAAAAAAATATTTATTTTATTTATTTAGTCCCTTTTTGTTGCCCTTGTTGTTTTATTGTTGCAGTTATTATCGTTGTTGTCGTTGTTGGGTAGGACAGAGAGAACTGGAGAGAGGAGGGGAAGACAGACAGGAGGAGAGAAAGATAGACACCTGCAGACCTGCTTCACCGCCTGTGAAGCAACTCCCCTGCAGGTGGGGAGCCGGGGTTCAAACCGGGATCCTTATGCCGGTCCTTGTGCTTTGCACCACCTGCGCTTAACCTGCTGCGCTACAGCCCGACTCCCTCAGAAACCTCTTCTATTCCTCTATGCTTTCAGAATATATAATACCCGGTGTTCAGATTTCTATTTTAGCCACTATAGTACTTGAATTATTTTTTTAATTTCAATATCTTTTCACTATAGACTATTATTCCTAAACTCCAGAAAGGTAACTGTCAAATACCATTACATTAAAAAAAAATAGTATCATGTTTATTATCTTCTTTATTTTTAATTTAGGAAGCATGCTCCTGTATTTCACCATTAGCAGAAAAGAAAATATTTTAACTTTATGAATTATTTTTGTTGTACATTTAATAGGAAAAAGTTATTTCCCCAAAATTTTCTCAAGTTTTGAATAAACTGTTTTTGTCCTAGCTAAGTTCAAAGTAAATCATTGGTTCATGGTGCTGAGTGGTGGCACACCTGATTGAGCACACATGTTACAGTGTGCAAGAACCTGGTTTCAAGCTCCCAGTCCCCACCTGCAGGGGTAGAAGCTACACAAGTGGTGAAGCAATGCTGCAGGTGTCTCTCTCTGCCTTTCTTCTCTTATCTCCCTCTCAATTTCGGGCTGTCTCTATCCAATAAATAAATAAAGATAAAAAATAAAATAATTATTATTGGTTCCCTTAATAGGGGCTAACTAGTGCAAAGTGAATTAAGCTATTTTAACTTGATCACATTTAATACAAACATTTATGAAGCTGCTTGCTAAAACGTATGTTTTTTTTTTTTTTTACAGATTTTATCTATTACAGATTTATAATTGATTTCAGAGTATTTATAATTTCAGTTAACAAACTTCCTGTTATTTCCTTGTTATTTTAACCAAGTTAGTTTTTCTGATAAAATATGGAAATCAAATAAAAAAAATCTAACACAGTAGGCATGCTAGTTGGGTGTCAACAGGCTTGAGAGTACTTGGTAGTATGGGTTTTCCTACATCCTTCACCATCTTTTCCTTACTAACAGTAGCCTGTCACTCAAATGAAAGTGTCAACATGCCAGACTAGCTTTTGAAAGTGAATGAGCAAAGTTGTGACAGACAAGGTGTCAGAAATGTGAAGAAATACTTTTGAAGAAGATATTCCTCCTAGGGAAAAGAACTGTGCAGGTATGGGCTGGGGAGATAGCATAATGGTTGTACAAATACCTTAAAAGCCTGAAGCTCTGAGATTGAAGCTCTCAGGTTCAATCCCCAGCACCACCATATACCAGAACTGAGCAGTGTTCTGGTTTCTTTCTCTCAGTATCTTTCCCTCTGTATCTACACTTTCTCATTAAAATAAAATAAATGAAAAAAAAAAGTGCTGGTATAAGTCTCTCATCAAAGTGGCCGTGTCCTTAATTTGCAGTGCTGATTAGGTCTCTGAGAATATCACTTTGGGGAAAAAAATGTTTTATGACTACAAACTGTAGAATAAATACTCTGTGTATCTGCCTACAGGCTTTTTCTGAAAAATCTTCTCTTTGTACATGGATGGATCTCCAACTGGAGATTTACAGGAAGTTTTGATTCTGGTCCATAGTTGACTGGAACTCTGATTCAAGTTGGAACATTCAGCTTCTCTCCCACAGGAATTAGGAAATGGCACTGAGAAATTCCTGCCAATCTGGGCTGAACACCAAAATGGAACTGTAAATTCAAAGTTTTATATTGAGGCTGCCAATTTAGTTAAAGTGGATCAGCAAAGAAAAAAAAAGAGTGATTGAAATTGCTAGAGTAGTTTTTTCTTTGCTCTATTTTTGACAGTGTTTAGTTCCTTCAAATATCATCTGCACTTTACTCAGAAACATGTTTATTATATGCTTTGTGAAAACTAAAAACTTAGTTCTTTGTTAAGATAATTTTCATTGAAAAGAATCAAAGGTTTGACACATAGGTGATATCTATTTTTTTAATAAATGAAGATGTGTTGCTGTCAAATTGGATTTATTTCAAAGTCACAGATTTACTTACAGATTATTGCTGTAGTTTTATTGTTTAGTTCTTGTACAGTTTGAAAATTTCAGAATTACTATGATCTAAAGAGTGGTAAGGAAAAACTGATCACAAATGAAATGAAGTATTATTTCACTTAGAATTGGTTGGAAAATTATAGAGCAATTAATCAACTAAATTTCAAAAGGACATTTAGCTTTATTTATAGTTGGATTGTTAAATAGTGAACACTTGATATAAAATCACAGCATCTCTTAGGTTTTAGATGGTTCTTTATATGCCAAAGGTGAACAAGCAGAAAGGAATATGTATGTACTTAGAACACATCAAAAGCCAAATATACCATTATTGACCAATAGGCACAGAATGTTATTTAATTTAAAATGGAATTTTTTTTGAAGTATCACAAGAAAATATTAGTGAGAAGATCAAAAGTTTGGATATTTCCATAAATGTGCCTGCAATATGATGAAGTCATTTTTGTTTGCTTGTTTATTTTGGTGTGGACAAATAACCTAATTATAAAGACTATCAAAATAAATATAAAATAAGTTTTATTTGGCTGGAGGGACATATAGGTAAATAGATGAATAGATAAACAGATCATTTATCATACTTCTGACTTGATTAATTTAAATATCCCCTTAATCCCTCTTTATAAAAATCTTCAGACTAGAATGTTAATACTTGATCTGTGTATATAGAAAAAATGATTATGTATTTGAACATAATAAATCAACTAGTGTCAAGTTTTCTACTGCTACTAAATAGTTGTGGGTATTTGGATAAGCCACCAAACATCAAAAACAATACCATTAGTTCATATTTCACTGAAGTCTATGTGCTTTTAGAGCATTACACAAAACAAGCTGTTATATTTCTTTTTAGTTTTTTCAGTGTCAGAATCAATCCTGAGAAATCATATGTTCTTGCCAAATGATAATTTAACAGAACAGACCATAACAATTTCAGATGAATGCTTCACAACTTATTCTAGGTTTTCACAGAGCTAACCCTGTTTCATTGAACAACCAGTGAAAAGTAGAAAAGGGAATTGCAATGTTAAAGAAGCAAAAACTAATAAAAGTAAAAAGTTATGTATCCTGTAGAAATTGAAGAAAATATTGTGACTGTCAGGGGAATACAGCTTTCGTTAGCTAAATACAACTGTCATTGGTTCCACTTACTGGCATGATCTTCACTTCTCTCAAAATTCACAGAGTAGGTAGATAAATACATGTCACTTTCTTAATTGAATAAGATGCAAATTATGCAAAGTGCAAATTAGAAGTTACTTTTCCCAATATAGTATATGAATCCCTTTTACCTTTTTTACTACTAACTTTTCTCTCTTTTCCATTGAATACACATTAGGCAAATTATGTCACTCCAACATACCTATGTATGTACACTCATAACAATCTCAAAGAACTTGCACTTACTTCTCTTGTAGTCCTCTTCCACCAGTTAATTTTGTAGCTACCTACCTCTTCAAAAGAGAGATCATCTCAACATCTTTGATGATGCCGTGGCCCAAGAAGCCTCTCAGTGGCTAGTTGCCATATCACCTTATTTGACCTCTTTATTGACTTATTCTGTACCTAAGACTATGTTGTTTATCTTGGAAATGGTTTCTTATTCATTTATTTATTTATTATAAAAGAGAATATCCACCCACAGATGACTAGATAAAGAAGCTATGAAGTATATACTCCATGAAATACTACTCTGCAACAAAAAAAGATGCTATTGTGTCCTTTAGAGCAAAATGGATTGAACTGGGGGTGAAAATATTTAGGGAAATATTTAAAGAGCTGAAAGATAACTGCTGGATTATTTTAATCATATGTGGAGTTTAGAGAACTGAAACACATGAAATTGGGAAAACACACACACAGAAAAAAAACAAACACCTTTACAACTTTATCTATTCCCATCCCCAAATGGGTAGAGGATATGAACAACAGAATATTCACCATAGAAGAGATTCAAAAAGACAACAAACATATGAAAAAAAATGCTCCAAGTCACTGATGTTCAGAGAAATGCAAATAAAAACAACAATGAGATACCACGTCACTCCTGTGAGCATGTCATACAATAGAAAAGGTAGCAGTAACAAATGCTGGAGAGGTTGTGGGGACAAAGGAACCCTTCTGCACTGCTGGTGGGAAAGCAGTCTGGAGAACTCTCAGAAGGCTAGAAATAGACCTACCCTATGACCCTGAAATTCCTCTCTTGGGGATATATCCTAAGGAACCAAACACACCCATGCAAAAAGATTTGTGTAAATCTATGTTCATAGCAGCATAATTTGTAATAGCCAAAATCTGGAAGCAACCCAAGTGTCCAACAACAGATGAGTGGCTGAGAAAGTTGTGACTTATATACACAATGGAATACTTCTCAGCTGTTAAAAATGGTGAATTCACCTTCTTCACCCCATCTTGGATAGAGCTTGAAGGAATACTAAGTGAGATTAGTCAGAAACAAAAAGATGGATATGGACTCTAAGGTGGGGCAGGGGGAAGGTTCAGCTCTTGGAACACGACTGCAGAGGAGGACCTCATGGAGGTTGAACTGATGTGGAAATGTTACACATGTACAAACTATTGTATTTTACTGTCAACTGTAAATCATGAATCCTACAATAAAGAAAAAAAATAATACAAATTAAAAAAGACAATCCATAGCAGGGCCTTCAGGGGGAATACCTTACAATGAGGTGCTGAAGCAAACCACATCTTCCTTCTTTTTTTTTTTTTTTTTTTTTTTAGTGAGAAAGAGTAGATACAGAGAGAAAGATACCATGAGAGAGGAAGAAACCAGAACACTGCTCAGTTCTGGCTTATGGTGGTACAGGGGATTGAACCTGGGACCTCAGAGTCCCAGGCTTGAAAGACTTTTGCATAACCATTATGCTATCTCCCCAGCCCTCACATCTTCCTTCTTATGATAGAGAATTCTAACAAAAAATTTCTCAGTTCCCCCAAAAAATACTTTAAAAATTTTTATTATCTTTATTTATTGGATAAAGCCAAAAATCTAGAGGGAAAAGGGAGATAGAGAGGGAGAGAGACATAGAGACACTTGCAGCACTGTTTCAGCACTTGTGAAGCTTCCCCTGTGCAGGTGGAGACTGAAGACTTGAACCTGGGTCCCTGTGCATTGTAATGTGTGTGCTAAACCAGGTGATCCAACACCCAGCACCCCAAAAAATCACTTTGTCTATGGTGGTTATTGTTGGGAAGGTGGGGCACAGAACTTTGGTGTTGAGTGTAGTATAGAACTATACCCTGTAATCTTAGAATCTTGTAAACCATTCTTAAGTACAAAGACAGAGACAGGGAGAAAGAGAGACAGAGAGGAAGAGAGAGAGAATGATACCAGGAAACTGCTCAGCTCATAAATATTTCACTTCCAGGAACTGAACCTACATTTTTTGTGGTCTCAAATATGCAAGTTCTATGATTTAAGGGGAGGAACTATCTTCTTACCCCTTATTTTGTAAATGTTATTTGCCAGGATAGCCTGAGGGTGCTTCTTCCCGAGCAAGTGCTCTCTGGGTTGGAGAGAACTCAACTGGAGCCAACCGAGGCTGCTGCATGGGAGAGGGATCAGGAACTCGTGCCACACTAACATCGCAGGAGATACACTCTGGAACTCTTGGAGCCGGAAAGCAATTCCAAGTGTTTTCACTCAGAAAAGCAGATTGTATATATACTAGCCAAGTAGGGTGTAAACAGGGTGTGATGTAGAGAGGGTGGAGCGAAAAAAGAGATTGGTGAAAATCAGGGTGTGACAAAGAGAGGGGGCGGAGCAGGGGAGAATTCTACCACTGAACCACCAATGCCCTGGAGGGAGGGTGGTGTTCAGTTAACAGCGGTTAATGTAAAACAGACTGCACCTTTGAGTGGGATCAAACCAATGCCATGCAGGCATGCCGGTGGTTATTTAAGCAGGATTAGAGACAGAAGCTTTAAGCCAGGGGAGCTGGCATACTACCCAACAGTTATTGTTGCACCGCCCCTAAGGAAAATCAGTAACTGGAGTCTAGAAATTCTTTCTGGTTCTCTATTATATTTCCACAATGTAGAATGTAGAGTTAGAGGGGGGTGGGGGGTGGGGTTGGTGGCACACCTGGCTGAGCACACACACTACAGTGTGCAAGGACCCAGGTTCAAAACTTAGTTCCCACCTGTAGGGGGAAAGCTTCACAAGTGGTGACATAGTGCTGCAGGTGTCTCTCTGTTTCTCTCCCTCTCTATCACCCCCTTCCCTCTCAATTTCTGGCTGTCTTTATCCAGTAAATAAAGATAATAAAAAAATTTAAAAAGAATGTAGAGTTAGCAACAAAAATAAATGAGTTACCAGTGAAAATAGAAACAACACTAACCTCCATTTATCTTTTTTACCATCTAGATAGTAAATTCAACCTATTTTCTTCCATTTCATTATTACTACATTCTTACCTACTATTCAGTGCTAAAGTCAATGCAGTTTGGTTCTTGCAATATTGTAATGCTTAATTCTCTCTGAGGACACAAATAATATTGTATCTTCATTTTTGTAATCTCTTTGACCATGTAAACAGATCAATACACATTCTATCTATCTATCTATCTAACTATCTATCTATCTATCATCTATCTATCATCTATCTATCTATCTATCTATCTATCCTCTATCTACCTATCATTTATCTATCAATCATTACTGAGGCATCACCATTTTGAGTTGACTTTGTCAGATAGTGAGATATACAGAGACAGATGGAGAAAGGGAAAGATGTCACAGTGCAGAAGCTTCCTCCAATTTGGTGGGGGCAAATTTTAACCTGGATGATAAACATTGTCGGAAAATTGTGAGGATGTGGTTGAGCTTGGCAGGGCTTGACCTGAGGAATGCCTCTTTCCCGTCAAAACATGTCAAAGCAATTGAACTATCCATGTGTGCTATTTTCCTGGTGCTTAACTCATCTCCTTTACAGTCTCCTCTTCCTTTGAATTTTCAATATACATGTGTGAAAATTTCCCTTGTTATCTACCATTTCTTCTTCCTAGACAGTTTCACAGTAATTTGCTTTTTTTTTTTTTTTAAACTCCCACTCTCTTCTTAATGCCTTTGTAGTTCCTCTGGGACACCTTCCTTGTTTCATCTCTGATTTCCAATTGCTCATTATATACAAAATAATAGTTTTTCTTTTTAAGTATAGTTCTACCTCATTACCCTGGAATCTACATTGCTTAAAGGCAGGAATAGGTTTTACTTATTGTATATCTTTGGTGCTTTTGATGTTCTAAGTATACAGTTCTTAAATAAATAAAAAATGTGACATCAGGTGGAAATATTTGATTCCTCATATCATTTGATACCCCCAGCTTAAGATTTAAGTCTATTTTGCACTCTAGTTAATATGGACCTTCCTTAATTAGACAGTTCTAGCGTTTGCCGCTAGGAAACACCAAGACATTCATAGGTGGAGTACAGAAAAATGAACCCTTCAAGGAAGATATCTCACTACGTCAGCCTGAGATAGTGCCCATTCTAACTTGTATAAATAGTTATACTATCATGGAGAAAAAAATACTCTCATTGTCATCTGAAATGTTACACATTAATTGAACCAAAATAAAAACTTTCTAAGGCCATCTCATCTAATCAATATATAAAAAAATAACTGTAAGGGAGTCAGGCAGTAGTGCAGTGGGTTAAGCACACTTTGTGCGAAGCACAAGGACGGGCATAAGGATCCTGGTTCTAGCCCCTTCCCCACCTGCCAGGGAATCACTTCACAGGCAGTGAAGCAGGTCTGCATGTGTCTATTTTTCTCTCCTCCTCTCTGTCGTACCTTTGTCTCTCCATTTCTCTCTGTCCTATCCAACAGTGACAACATCAATAACAACAATGACTACAACAATAAAAAAAATTAAAAAATAACTGTAAAAATATAGGTAAATTTTCTTTAAATCTTCGCTAACAGCCAAAGCATCTTAGTGAATTAGAACAGAGATCTCTTATACATTCAACTATAATATGAAAAGAAAGATTCCCTTGGTGCCTTTTAACAGTTTATAGAAAACATCAAATGGAGTATTGGACAAGTTTTGGAATTTATGTTCTTTGTATTAGATGGATTTTTGAGGGGTATTATGGAGATTGTTGCTTTAATTTTTTTAATTTCAACTGAAATCAGAGACAAAGCCTGTATATATATATCTTTAACCAGAAGTGGCAAGTGGGAAAAGGAAATGGCTAGGAGAGGGGGTGGAGAAAAGAGCTCAAAGGTAGAAAGCTTCCATAGCAGATATTGTGAAGGTTCTAACCAGTGGGATTAACCAATACTCTGTAGGCAGAGCGGGTCTCAGGCAAAACAATGATTATGTAAATAGACCACAGCATCAGAGCAGGGGGGCTGCCCGACAGGACTAGATCAAACTTAAAAGCTTCTTCACAGCAAAGGGCACCATTACCCAAACAGGAAGATACCCAACTGCATGGAAGAGAATATCTTTACACAGTAGAACTCAGACAAAGAGCTAATAACCAAATATTATAAAGAGCTCAGTAAACTAAGCATAAAAACAAAACAAAACAAATAAAAAGCAATCCCGTTAGAAAATGGGGCCAGAACATGGACAGACATTTTACTAAGGAAGACATGCAGAGATATATAAGAAGGTGCTCAAAGTCATTGATCATCAGAGAAATGCAAATAAAGACAATAATGAGATCCCACTTTACACCTGTGAGAATGTCATGAAACAGGAAGGACTCTCCCCTTGTGCCTGCTGACAAATACTGGAGAGGATGTGGAGAAAAAGGGACACTCCCGCTGCTTGTGGGAGTGCTCAATGGTCCATCCTCTGTGGAAAGCAATTTGGAGACTAACTGGAACACTAAAAATGGCCCTAACCTATGACCCAGCAATTCCTCTCCTGGATATTTACCCAAAAGAAACAAAAACACCTATCAGAAGAAATTTATGTATGCCTGTATTCATAGAAGTAAGTGTAATACCACACCAGTGAATTCTACATTTATAGTCAATCTTGGAATAATGCTGTCCTTCTATAAAGTGCATCACAGTTATAATTGTCTAGAATTAGTTTGAGGTTTTTTACTATATTCACTTTTATTCATGACTATCAATCAGGATAATAGATTATATCTTTACTTAGTCTAATGCTGATTTTACTCTCTTGTGGAACACCTTTTCATTTCCATATTTACAACCTAATATTCTCAATTCCATTTGATCTTAGTCGTAAACAATGCAATTCTGTTAATCTTTAAATATCATCATCATCACTGAATCGAGTGGCATTATTGTTATAATATAGGAATATTAACAAAATTTCATATTAGTGGAGGATACATTGTGGACATCTTAAGTATCTAAAATACAACATTCATGGAAAAATAAAATGTTTTACAAAACATTTGCAGATTTCAAATGTCACCATCATCAATATTATTCTTGTTTGTTTTATTTCAATATATTATTGACAGGACAGGGATGGTTTATAAGACAACTGCCAAGGGGGACAAGGTGGTGGTGCACCTGTTTGATATGTTACTATGTGCAAAGACCCAGGTTCAAGCTCCTGATCTCCACCTGCAGAGAGAGAAGCTTCATAAGTGGTGAAGCATTGATACAGGTATCTTTCTCTCTCTCTTCCTCCCTTTCTATTAAAAAAATGCTTTTTTAAAAATTTTTCTTTGATAGGACAGAAATTGAGAGGGTAGGAGGAGATGAAGAGTGAAAGAGAATGAGAAAGATACACACCTACAGACTTTTCTTCACCACTTGTGGGGCTTACCCCCCACCCCCACAGGTAAAGAGTAGAAGCTTGGCTCTGGGTCCTAACACATGGTAAAATGTGTGCCTAACAAGGTATACCACAGCCCCACCTTCGTTCTCTCTCTTTCTATCTCCCTTCAATTTATCTCTGTTCTATTAAAATAAAATAAAACAGAATAGAATAAAATAAAATAAAGACAATTATCACCTGGGTACAGTTTTTTATTCTTCCTTGAGAGATGTCTGCACATCAATTTGACCACCAACTTATGTCCTCCACCGTGTGCCATGGATATTCAGTGACTTATACCCCCCCCCCATATCCTTGGCTTTGCTGTAACTGACCATATGTAGTACAAGATTATTATTAATTGCTGTCAAGATTATTTCTGGGGCTTGATGCCTGCAGGATGAATTCACTGGTATTGGTGGTCGTTTTTTTCTATTGTTATTATTTGATAGAGACAGAAATGGAAAGGGAAGAGGGTAATACATAGGGAAGAGGGAGAGACATGGAGAGAAAGTGAGATACCTGCAGCATTGCTTCACTTCTTATGAAGATTCCCCATTTGCTGGTGGGGAATGGGACTTAAATTGGGTTTTTGCATATGGTAACATGCACATTCTGCCAAATGTGTTACTGCATAGCCCCTTGTCCAATATCCTTAATGTAAGCGGGAAAAAAAGTTATTTCAGAGAAGTTATGTCACTGAGGAGGTGACTCAGTGGATAGTGTTTTGCTTGTGTGAGTTCAGGTGTTCCAATCACCAGTGCCACCTAACACCAAAATTCATTCCACTCCCTCCATATCCCTAAAAAAAGCATGTAAAAAGATAATTCCAAGCTTATTTTTTTTTCACACTATCCATAAAAGAAATCTTCAAAGTAAGTTTAATTCTCAACCATTTTGTGGTGGGAGTAAAGCCAGGCAGCAGGGAACTGTGAGGCTGAGGCTGAGCATGATGTGGACTGCCTGTGAAAAAATGTGTGCCTGGAGGTGCAGCCACCCCTTCAGTCTCCCCCACTCGGGGTCGAGCAGGGGGGGTCTCGGGCTCCAGGATTCCGTCCCCCTGTCAGTCTCCCCTCCCCACAAGGGCCCCACATTCTCTAACACAATAGTTCACTTCCTTGTTCCCAAATAAGTTGGTCTGCTTACTCTACAGTTACTAGAAGCCGCTCACCACTTCCCTGTCTCCTGTTCCTTTTGACCATGTAAGACCCAATTCCCCCTGCTCACACAAAGACCCTTCCTCCCTTTTTCTCCCTCTCTCTCTCCCCTTGTGCCTGCTGATAATCTCACCCCCTCATTCACAAACTAGGGCTAGGGCTAACTGCAAAGCTGGGAGCCCTGGACTAAACTGAAGCCAAGACTGAAAATGGCCTAGGAGCAGAGGCTGCTGTACCCATTTAAAGGCTTTCAGAAAAGGAGCTTCTTATCACCACTACAGCTTCTCAATCAGCTGGACTTAGACCAAAAGCCAGAATCATGGGTGGCTTATAGTGTGAGTGACAGACTGTGTGGTCTTCATTTAGTTATAAAAGGCTCTATTGCTTACCCTCACCCACAAACACCCTGCTTCCACTTACAGGCATTTGTGATGAGTATTAGGTTGTGTAGTTAAATGGTTAATGCTAGGATATATGGGTAGAAGTAGCAAACTTTCATTAGCTAAAAGTTAGTGAACTTTCATATATGCAAAGGTTAACCAGAAAAGAGCCCCCATGGTGTGTGCTTACTTTAGAGCAGAAGATTTCTTTAGGTGGACAGCCTCCTATGTTCTAGTTAGACCCATCCAAGAATGGGTTAAGAAGAAAACCTATTAGATTTAGCTGCAGAGAAAAATGTTTATTCATACAGAAGGTCAGAACAGGGAGATGGTCAAAACACAGAGGGAACTTTCAAGGAAAAATTTAGACTACTCCTGACCAAGGAAGCTTTCAAAGGTAGATTTAGACTACCCCAAACCCAAGAAACTTTCAAGGGGAGATCAGGGTGCCCCAGACCTAGGGAACTTTCTAAGGGAAACATACCTATAATAATAATAAGGTTGGTAGAGGTTATTCTTGATGTTAATGTAAACAATTATACATGATGTCATCTGTATCCTTGATGTTAATGAAAATAACCTTACATATTGTTAACTATATCCTGGCAAAAAGTGTTTAAGTAATAAACTTCTGCAGACAGAGGACAGACGCCTCTCTGCTGCATCTGAAACAGCTGATGTGTCTCTGGCTTCATTCATCTCGCTGACTCCCCCTTTCCTTCAGGGACTCTGAATTACTTTCGATGGGTCCAGCTCCTGGCAATTTTGTGCACACACAAAAAATTGTTTTTATTTATAGTTCACATGATTAGAATATTTTAACTTTTGTATTGAAAAATCATACTTGTAATGTGAGAATGAAACTCCTGTTATCTTGGGAAAGTATATTTTTTAAATTCACCTAAATACTTGTGCTTTCTCTTGATGTATTTAGTAAAAGAGTGCCCCCTTGTGATTTCTGAACCCTGTATTCACATAGCAAGATTTAATAATAAAGACATTAGATAATAAAAATTAGTAAGATACTGTCAAACTTTATTTTTACATAGCGTTTATTTTAGTAGACTTTGAATAGCATGATACATGTGGATTGATCACAAAATGGTTCTAAGAAAACCATTAGGTATTCTAGAATATTTAATGTAATGCATAAACTTTGCTATTTTCCATTTTTATGCCCAGATTGGAGGTTCTCTATAGACAGAATACTGTTCCAAGAGAATGAAACTGCTGAGCTTACAGTGATTAGAATTTCTCTGGCAGTGTGGCATAATTTTGATGTGTTTTGGACTTGTTCTTTATTGTGAGATTAAGTGCACAGTATAGCAAGGCCATGTGTTCCTCATTGTCCTCTGTGGGACTCCCAGTGATGTCAGAAATGGAGTTCAAAAGAACTTCAGAGCTCACATTGAGACTGAGAGCGGTTTAACCTTGGATACTTTTAATCATGTAGATGTCAAAGGCTGAAGAACATTACCATGTAATATTAAACTGAACGCAGTAGTTTGCAGTGAGTAATTATAAAGTTAAGTTAATTGGAAGACTGGGGATTTTATATAAAATACTAGAGTGGGTTTACCACTGTTGATATTGCATTAACAATTTATGGGCAAAGTAACCAATTAAAGTTAGAGTGTTTTGTTTCTCTTTAGGAAAGACAACATTTTTATCTAAAGTAATAACTTGCCATGAAGTCAATTTTACTTACTATGCACTACCATTTACCTATAACAAGGAAAAATATATCTTAGTTTACTTTTATAAAGTAGTATTAAGTGGACTAGGTGGTAGCTCACACAATAGAGTGAACATTTTACTAAGTGCAAGGACCCAATTCTGAGTCCCCAAGCACCACAGGGGAGCAAAATCAAAAGGGAAATTTCACAAGAGGTAATGAAGCACTTTGAACAAACCTGGAAGTATCTGGATGTCCAATATCAGATGAGTGACTGAAAAAGTTTTATACATATATATATATATATATGATAGAATACTACTTAGCTGTTACATATGATGATGTTGTCTAAACTTTGCATCCTCTTGCATGAAACTATATAGTTTCATGTTGAGTGAGATAAGTCAAAAGGAGAAGGATGAATATCAAATGATTTCACTTATTAGAGGGACTTAATAATATAGGGACAGGGAGTGAGAGCAAAAAGTGAAACATGCCAATTCCAGTTCAGGTTCTACTTGTGTTTTCTCTTCTGATCTCGTCTTTCAACTTCTGCCAGAGAGTGAGATCATCCCATATTCATCCTTCTGTTTCTGACTTACTTCACTTAACATGAATTTTTCAATTTTCATCCAAAATCAACTGAAAACGGTGATGTCACCATTTTTAATAGCTGAGTAGAATTCCATTGTGTATATATACCACAACTTTCTCAGCCACACATCTGTTGTTGGACACCTGGGTTGCTTCTAAAACCTAGAATTTTAGATTTAAATGATTCATAAGCTTGTTTAGGTGGATTTTACATGTCACTTATTTAGATTACCCATTAGAAAATGCATCACAGCTGAATATGATAGAAAAGTATATTGTGTATTCTTGTCAGGCTTCAGTCACCCAAAAACCACATAAAGAGAAATAATGGTTCTAACACATGCTGACAGTGAGTGAACCTTCTAGAAGGACTGAACCAGAGAAATGTTTACAGGTGTGGAAGTCCTGAATGCAGCCTTGAACCCAGTCTTCAGCTCCCACCCCCTTTTTTTTTTTTTTTTTTTAGCAATATCTGAACATACCTGAAAGAAATTGGGAGTTCAAATCAGCTTGGCCAAACTTAAAACAATCTAGGGAAATGATTAATTGATATGACTCCCATCCTCATACCAGGACCTACTGAACAGATATTCTGTCTCTAGACCTATATAACATTTTGACCATCCACTCAGTTTTTGTGATCTTTTGCTTACTGAGGCATACTTTTCACTAGAAAGTACAGGGCAGACTTTTGTCTATGGTAACTTTTGTTCCAGGCTTTCCTTTCCCTTTCACACTTGCCTTGCTCTGGGCTATAGTAAACTAGAGTTTACATTGAAGTTCACATTCCATATCCTTTAGAAATGCATGTACTCATCCAACATTCTTACGGCCACTACTATATACAGCCATCAATAGTATTCGTTCCATTTCTTATTCTCAACATATTCTACATGATAAAGAGCATATATCATTGTTCTTATTTATATGTACATAATTGATACAGATGAGTATAAACAATGATATCTATGTATATATATAATTACATATAAGCAAGTGGAATAATGCCTTTCATTGTATATTTTTCTGTGGTCAAAGTTTATGAGACTTTGGAGAAAAGGACAAAAGAATCTTAGAAATAGACTATGAGGTAGTTTATAATTGATACAGAGAATTTGAAAAGAATTATTACCTTATCTTGAATTATTCATGTACTTAGCTTTCTTCCCTTTTTTAATTTATAAAATGGAGATATCGAGAAGAACATAGGATAAGAGGGGTATAATTCCACGACCAGAACTCCCTATCCCATCCACCACCCTCACCCACCAAAAAAAATAAACTCTGTTATTCTTTATCCCTCTGGGAGTATGGACCCAGGATCATTATGGGGTGCAGAAAGTGGAAGGTCTGGTTGCTGTAATTGCTTCTCCACTGAACATAGGCATTGGCAGATTGATCCATACTCCCAGTCTATCTCTTTTCCTAGTGAGGCAGGGCTCTGAGGAAGGGGGGCGGGGCTCCAGGACACATTTGTGTGGTCGTCTGCCCAGGGAAGTCCAGTTGGTATCATGATAGCATCTGGAACCTGGTGGCTAAAAAAGAGTTAAGATATAAAGTAGAATAAATTGTGGACTAATTATGAACCTAAAGGCAAGAATATTGCAAATGAAGATTTGGAGATTTTGGAAAAAGCTAGTAGGTCTATTTTAAGTATATTCCAAGGCGCTCATGACTTTACTAGTTTTTTTTTTTTTTTTATAAAAAGGAAACATTGACAAAACTATAGGATAAGAGGGGTACAACTCTACATAATTCCCAATGCCAAAACTCCATATCCCATCCCCTCCCCTGATAGCTTTCCTATTCTTTTTTATTTTTATTCTTTTAATTTTTTATTTATAAAAAGGAAACATTGACAAAACCATAGGATAAGAGGGGTATAGCTTTGCACAATTCCCATCACCAGAACTCTGTATACCATCCCTTCCACTGATAGCTTTCCTACTCATTAACCCTGTGGGAGTATGGACCCAAGGTCATTGTAGGATGCAGAAGGTGGAAGGTCCAGCTTTTGTAATTGCTTCCCTGCTGAACATGGGCATTGACAGGTTGGTCCATACTCCAAGACTGCCTCTCTCTTTCCCTAGTGGGGTGAGGTTCTGGGGAAGCGGGGCTCCAGGACACATTGGTAGGGTTGTCTTTCCAGAAAAGTTTGGTTGGCATCATGTTAGCATCTGGAACCTGGTGGCTAAAAAGAGAGTTAACATACAAAGCCAAGCAAATTGTTGACCAATCATGAACCTAAAGGCTGGAATAGTGCAGATGAAGAGTCGGGGGTGGGGGGGTACTCCATTTTGTAGATAGTTAGTAGGCATATGTTGTTAAAATTTTCGAAAGGCTCTGGCCGGCCGGGCTGGCTTCACGGGCGGGTAACAGAGAAGCGGAGACAACGGCTGGGCAGGGAAGCTGTATTTCTTTATTCAGGAACAATGATTCATAAACTAAGACAAACTAATCACCAAACAGAACTCTGCTGTCTCTTTGCGGCGGCACAAGCACTCCCTCTTACTCTTGAACTCAGGAACCCTCCAACTCTGGAACTCTGAAACTCTCGTACTTGAGAGCCCTCTGAAACTCTGGCACACTGGAACTCTCTCTTACTCTGTAACCCTGAAACTCTCGAACTCAGGAACTCTCGCACTCAGGAACCCTCTCTTACTCTGGAACTCAGGAACCCAGGAACTCTGTCTCTCTGGCACTCTCTCTTACTCTGAAACCCTGAAACTCTCGAACTCAGGAACTCCCGAACTCTGGCACTCTCGAACTCAGGAACCCTCTCCCGGGGTTTCTTTTGGGCGGGGCCAAGCGGGCCCGCGAAATTAGCAGGCCTGATCTAATTCTCTTGGCGGGGGGAGGGCTAGAACAAGCCAATGTAAAGCATACGACAGGCATATTTTAGTTATATTCCAAAGGGTCTCTGGCTATACTAGTTTTTTTTTTTTTTTTTTTCCCTGAGCCTGAAATCTGATATGCAGGCAGATCCAAGTTATTGTTTTGGGAGATGATGTCATGGTTGGAAAAGGACCAGAAATCTGGATCAGGGAAGAGAATAGCTCCCTAATAATGGGAAAGGGGTATAAATATTGTTGACTTTACTAGTTTTTACCTGAGTCTAACAGTGAACAATCAGGTGGACCCAAGGTGCTGTCTGGGAAGATGGTGTCATAGTTGGAATAAGGACTAGAAAGCTGGATCATGGAAGAGAGTAGCTCCCAAATATGGTAAAAATATACAAATATTGTTAACTGTAAACTGCAACCATTTGATGTGGGGCCCATATTCTGCCCAGGAGCCTAAGTAACCTTTGCATCCCTGTAGGTCTGAGCTTGGATTCTGTTTCCATGGCTAGGAACATTGTAGGCTGCACTAATTTCAGGACCCATGTTCCTAAAGTGGTAGAGTATGTTGTCCAACCTCCCTTTGGAGAATGGAACAGTCCCTACCATTGTTGATCCACACTGAAGGCAGGTCCTATAGGGGCCCACAAAGAGGTCTATTATGTTGTTCCTGATGGAGATGACCAATGACAACACCAAGAGGGATCTGTTAGAGGTCTAGGCTCATCATGTCTATGTGGGAATCCCAGGAATCCTTGTCTAGGGACCCAGATGATGGGGGTGATCTGGTAGTGACCAAAGATTCATCTTTAAAGTATGTCAGTTTCTTACCCTTCTCCAGCTTTTGTAAGCGTTACTTTGTCTGATAAGGTTAGCTTGGAGTCATTAAATGAAGTGGAATAGGAAGTAGGTGAGGAGGCTGTTTAGGCCTAAGTAGAAGCTATTTGATACTTAGCTTTCCGCCCCCCAAAAAGCAAATTTACTTAACTCTCTTTTAATGTAGTGAAAAACGAAGTTATAGAACACAGGTAGTGCATGCCTGAGGCTTCCAATTATATCCTTGACCCCTTAACTACTGGAAGTGTGTTCTGGTTTCTTTCTCCCACTCATGTGAAAACTCCCTATCTCATATTAAGTAAGTAAAATATGTATTTAAAGAAATTCAAATTGGCAACATGATCTTAAATGCTATGATGCTTAGAATTGCTTCCCCAAATTACACTCTAAGTATTTTTTTAAATTTTTATTTATAAAAAGGAAACACTGAAAAAAAACATAGGAAAGGTACAGTTCCACATAGTTCCCACACTAGAACTCCATATCCCATCTCCTATTCTTTATCCCTCTGGAAGTATGGACCCAAGGTCATTATGAGGTGCAGAAGGCAGAAGGTCTGGCTTCTGTAATTGCTTTCCTGCTGAACATGGCCACTGACAGGTCAATCCATACTCCCAGACTGCATCTCTCTTTCTCTGAGCTCTGGAGAAGCAGGGCTCCAGGACATATTGGTGTAGAAGTCTGCCCAGGGAAGTCTGGTTGGCATCATGGTAGCATCTGGAACCTAGTAGCTGACAAAAAGAGTTAATATATAAAGCCATACAAAGTGTTGACTAATCATGAACCTAAAGCCTGGAATACTGCAGATGAAGATTTGGGGTCTCCGTTTTGAAGATAGCTATTAGGCCTATTTTTAGATGCTGCTTTCTTTGATTGATGTCTGCAAAGCTATTACAAAGAATAGGGGTCACAAAGTTAAGAGAGAAGACTGTGATATAAGGAATAAAGTAACAATTTTTAGTCCTCTATAATTCACTTGCCATTTTGCACATCATCAATATTCATTTTATTTAGGAAGTTTGTTTGCTATTTGAAAAATTTGACATGCATACACTTTTTTTTTTTTTGCTTCATGATTCTGCTATTCCTGCTGTATTTTCTCTTTTAGATACAAAATGAGAGACAGAGTGGGGGAGATAGATATATAGAGAAACAGTCATCAAACACTGCTTCATCAGTCATGAAGCACCCCCTGTGCTTAGTGCTTGTGTGTGCTGATGAGGGGCTGGAACTTTAGTCTTGAAGCATGGTAAAGCATGAACTCTCTCAGGTGAGCTATACCCTGCCTATCCTACATGTATACACTTCAGAAAATAAAGGTGATGTTTAGATTTCTGCACAAAACTTATGTTCACAAAAGGCAGTAGGCTGTCCTGTGAGTGATAGTTTAATGATCCCAAGATCAAATAATCTCTAAATAACTGTTCACATTGGTGACAAGGGTTGGTGGTGGGAGGAAGAGGTCAAGGCATATTATAGAGGACATTACTTGAATATAATTTTCACTGATTTTTTTAACATTTAGTATTTCCATCACCTGTAGATATTTAAATGATACTTAAGTGATATTTTCAGTCTCTCTTTAATTCTAACACTTATAGAAAAGTGGTGTGCCAGGAATATGACTCTCTTTTTCACTCACATCATACTATGAAAAACAGAAAACCTGAAAGTACATTTCCCCAAGACTTTCAACTATGAATCAGATAGTTTATAAAACAATATTATTTTTAAATTCACGAAAGAGAATAGGTGATAGCACAACTACCCAGTCTGTAGTGTATGAAAGAAGTGTTTCCAGAAAACATGGATAAGATAGGAAATATGTACCATGGATTCATATAGAAATTCTTAACAATAAAGCAACCAGAAGGAAAGAAATCACTAAAGTTAGAGCAGAAATAAACAACATCGAAAATAAAAGAACCATACAAAAGATCAATGAAGCCAAATGTTGGTTCTTTGAAAGATTAAACAAAATTGACAAACCCCTAGCCAGACTCACCAAACAAAAAAGAGAGAGGACTCAAATTAATAGAATTGTAAACGATGCAGGAGATATCACAACTGACACCACAGAAATCCAGAGAATCCTGCGAAACTTCTATAAAGAACTATACTCCACCAAGCTAGAGAATCTGGAAGAAATGGAACAATTCCTAGAAACCTATGCACTTCCAAAACTGAACCAAGAAGAACTACAAAATCTAAATGCACCAATCACAGACAAAGAAATTGAAACTGTTATTAAGAATCTCCCCAACAACAAAAGTCCTGGACCAGATGGCTTCACAAACGAATTCTACAAAACTTTCAGGAAACAGTTAATACCCATACTTCTTAAGCTATTCCATAAGATTGAAGAAACAGGAATACTCCCTTCCACCTTTTATGAAGCCAACATCACCCTGATACCAAAAGCTGATAGAGACAGAACAAAAAAGGAAAACTACAGACCAATATCTCTGATGAACATAGATGCCAAAATATTAAACAAGATCTTGGACAACCGGATACAGCAACACATCAAAAAGATTGTTCATCATGACCAAGTGGGATTCATCCCAGGAATGCAAGGCTCGTTCAACATCCATAAGTCAATCAATGTCATTCACCACATCAATAAAAGCAAAGCCAAAAATCACATGATTATCTCAATAGATGCAGAGAAAGCCTTTGACAAAATCCAACACACATTCATGCTCAAAATTCTACAAAAAATGGGAATAGATGGGAAATTCCTCAAGATAGTGGAGTCTATATATAGCAGACCTACAGCAAACATCATACTCAATGGACAGAAGCTGAAAGCATTCCCCCTCAGATCGGGGACTAGACAGGGCTGTCCACTGTCACCGTTACTCTTCAACATAGTATTGGAAGTTCTTGCCATAGCAATCAGGTAAGAGAAAGAAATCAAAGGGATACAGATTGGAAGGGAAGAAGTCAAGCTCTCACTATTTGCAGATGATATGATAGTATACATAGAAAGACCTAAAGAATCCAGTAGAAAATTACTGGAAGTTATTAGGCAATATAGCAAGGTATCAGGCTACAAAATCAATGTACAAAAATCAGTGGCATTTCTTTATGCAAACACTAAATCTGAAGAAGACATCCAGAAATCACTCCCATTTACTGTTTCAGCAAAATCAATCAAATACCTAGGAATTATGTTGACCAAAGGAGTGAAAGACTTGTATACTGAAAACTGTGAGTCGCTACTCAAGGAGATAGAAACTGATACCAAGAAATGGAAAGATATCCCATGCCCATGGATTGCAAGAATAAATATCATCAAAATGAATATTCTCCCCAGAGCCATATACAAATTTAATGCAATACCCATCAAAGTTCCACCAAGCTTCTTTAAGAGAATAGAATAAACACTACAATCATTTATCTGGAACAAGAAAACACCTAGAATTGCCAAAACCATCTTAAGGAAAAGAAACAGAAATGGAGGCATCACACTCCCAGCCCTTAAACAATATTATAAAGCCATCATCATCAAAACAGCATGGTACTGGAACAAAAATAGGCACATAGACCAGTGGAACAGAATTGAAAGCCCAGAAGTAAATCCCAACACCTATGGGCATCTAATCTTTGATAAGGGGGTCCTAAGGATTAAATGGAAAAAGGAGACTCTCTTCAATAAATGGTGCTGGGAAAACTGGGTTGAAACATGCAGAAAAATGAAATTGAACCACTTTATCTCACCAGAAACAAAAATCAACTCCAAATGGATCAAAGACCTAGATGTCAGACCAGAAACAATTAAATACTTAGAGGAAAACATTGGTAAAACACTTTCCCACATACACCTCAAGGACATCTTTGATGAATCAAACCCAATTGCAAGGAAGACTAAAGCAGAAACAAACCAATGGAACTACATCAAATTGAAAAGCTTCTGCACATCCAAAGAAGCTATTAAACAAACAGAGAGACCCCTCACAGAATGGGAGAAGATCTTCACATGCCAGACATCAGACAAGAAACTAATCACCAAAATATATAAAGAGCTCAGCAAATTTAGCCGCAAAAAAGCAAATGACCCCATCCAAAAATGGGCAGAGGAAATGAACAAAACATTCACCACAGAGGAGATCCAAAAGGCTAACAAACATATGAAAAACTGCTCTAGGTCACTGATTGTCAGAGAAATGCAAATTAAGACAACACTAAGATACCACCTCACTCCTGTAAGAACGGCATACATCAAAAAGGACAGTAGCAACAAATGCTGGAGAGGATGTGGGGGCAGAGGAACCCTTTTACATTGCTGGTGGGAATGTAAATTGGTACAGCCTCTGTGGAGAGCAGTCTGGAAAACTCTCAGAAGGCTAGACATGGACCTTCCATATGACCCAGTAATTCCTCTCCTGGGGTTATACCCCAAGGACTCCATAACACCCAACCTAAAAGAGGTGTGTACTCCTATGTTCATAGCAGCACAATTCATAATAACTAAAACCTGGAAGCAACCCAGGTGCCCAACAAAAGATGAGTGGCTGAGAAAGCTGTGGTATATATACACAATGGAATACTATGCAGCTATCAAGAACAATGAACCCACCTTCTCTGACCCATCTTGGACAGAGCTAGAAGGAATTATGTTAAGTGAACTAAGTCAGAAAGATAAAGATGAGTATGGGATGATCCCACTCATCAACAGAAGCTGACTAAGAAGATCTGAAAGGGAAACTAAAAGCAGGACCTGACCAAATTGTAAGTAGGGCACCAAAGTAAAAACCCAGTGGTGAGGGGTAGACATGTAGCTTCCTGGGCCAGCGGGGGGTGGGAGTGGGCGGGAGGGATGGGTCACAGTCCTTTGGTGGTGGGAATGGTGTTTATGTACACTCCTAGCAAAATGTAGACATATAAATCAGTAGTTAATTAATAAGAGAGGGGGAAATCAATTGTATGTCTCAAAGTTTCTCAAAAGACAAACTGAATCTTTTTAATATATAGGCTATGTATTTGATATGCGGACTCTCTCAAAAGCCTAGACCAAGTAGATTAGAAGCATCCAATAGCACAGCTATATACAAGATACTGGGTACTGTACAGCAAACCATAACAAAGGGACTTTTCAAAGTTAACCCAATTAACAAATAATGTGATGATAATATTAACTATCGATTGTCTTTTTGAACCCTAAGACAGCAGGAACCTCACATCTTCACTATAGTGCCCCTACTTCCCCCAGTCCTGGAACCTTTGGCTTAGGGCCCACTTTCCCGTATGCCTCTCCCAATCCAAACCAAATAATATTGCATCCGCCGATCACAACCTAACCAAAGCAACGATTGCCACCTCAACATGCTTCACCTCAGATTGTATCCAGAGACTTCACTTGTGGAATGACAACACTTCAACTTCATTACTTGGGTGAGACCTTTCCTTTTATAGTACACTCTAATTTCATCTCAGGTAGTTCACTTTCTAACAAAGTCCCATAATCTAGATATACACCAGTTTCTGTGAGAGAGAGCTTATGTGCACACGTATCCATAAACTACTGCAAAATATATACCTGAAAGCAGAAGTACACTAGAGTTTGCAGTGAGTACCCCCCTAACACTTCCTCTCCACTATTCCAAGCTTGGGATCCATGATTGCTCAACAAATTTTTTGGCTTCATATGTTAACTCTCTTTTCAATCACCAGGTTCCAGATGCCACCAGGATGCTGGCCAGGCTTCCCTGGATTGAAGACCCCACCAGTGTGTCCTGGAGCTCAGCTTCCCCAGAGACACACCTTACTAGGGAAAGAGAGAGGCAGACTGGGAGTATGGACCGACCAGTCAACGCCCATGTTCAGCGGGGGAGCAATTACAGAAGCCAAACCTTCTACCTTCTGCAACCCTCAACGACCCTGGGTCCATCCTCCCAGAGGGCTAAAGAATGGGAAAGCTACCATGGGAGGGGGTGGGTTATGGGGATTGGGTGGTGGGAATTGTGTGGAGTTGTACCCCTCCTACCTTATGTTTTTGTTCACTAATCCTTTCTTAAATAAAAAATTAAAAAAAAAATCAACTAAATACCAAAAAAAAAAAAAATCTAAAAAAAAAAAAATAAAGAAATTCATAACAAATTGTTGAACAGCAAGTATGGGCAAGAATACAGGACCTGGGGTCCGGAGGTAACGCAGCAGGTGAAGCGCACATGTCGCAAAGCACAAGGACTGGCAGAAGGATCCCAGTTCCAATCCCCGGCTTCTCACCTGCAAGAGCGGTCGCTTCACGAGCGGTGAACGAGCGGTGAAGCAGGTCTGTAGGTGTCTATCTTTCTCTCCTCCTCTCTGTCTCCCTCTTCTCTCTCGATTTCTCTCTGTCCTATCCAACAACAACAACAACAATGACAACAATATTAATAATGACTACAACAAGGGTAACAAGGGCAACAAAATGGAAAAATGTCCTCCAGGAGCAGTGGATTTGTAGTGCAGGCACAGAGCCACAGCAATAACCCTTGAGGCAAAAAAAGAAAAAGAATATAGGAGCCATAGCAACTGCAGACAAAAGGAAATTTATATTCATTCACAGGTGGCTCCCCATGAACCTCACTGAGTTCTCCAAATAAAGATGGGACCAGGGTAAGAGACCAAAGGAAGCCTCTTTAATAGGACAAATTCTGGGGAATGCGGCACTCTGGGTAAGATACACACTCCATCTAATTCCTTTTTTTCTTGTACAACAAAAGCTATGGTTTGTTGGCTTAGCAGAACAAGCTTTTTTACTCTGAGAATGAAGACTTGCTACTGGAAGAAGAGATTAGAAAAACCAAACATAACCAAAACCTCCACATCTGGGAGAAAGGAAGAAAACTATTCTGGATCCCAAAACATTAGAAAAAAGGTAATTTGAGGCAATTGTAGGATCACTGAGATAGATCACTGCTCAACTAGGACCACACACAGGAAGGACTAAGCGTGAGGCAAAAAACAGAGAAGATCTTCCCCTACATTGTATTATATATCAACATATTCATATTGCATAGATATAGATACATAAAATAACATATGAAGTATTATCTGTGATATATTATATATATGCAAAAATATATAATAATACACACACATTTAGATATATCCCCAATAGTTGGATAAACAAGTGCAGTATTGTGTCCTAAATGTATTGAGTCTATAAGTACTCAAGGAGATGTCTACGTAGGTATTGGTATCCACTTCATTTCTATGCATTAATAGAATAATTAAATTGAATATATATTTTTAAATTTAAATATATGCTTCATTTCAACTATGAGAAAAAACAACATTTCAAGATATAATTTGTTAAGGAAACTTTTTTCTTAGGAAGTGTATAACAGTAATTATCTAAATAAAAGCAAATACTAGCTATGTGGTCACTTGGTGCTAAGAATTGAAGAGATTTAATACATTTAGTGTGTGGACAAAATTGGAATTTCTAAGATTACCAAATCAACACCTTACAAAAATCATGACACCATGCGTAGTTTTTACCCTGCATAGATATCTAAATAATATTGAAATGACATCATTAAACTCTGAAAGATATTGTGTGGTCAGTTTTATACCATAGTAACTCCACACTTCTGCTTTCCTGATATTTAACAACTTCAAGAGGAGAAAAGATTTGTATCTCTTTTTAAACTTGGACCTAACCTCCTTCTGTGGCCCATGAAACATTTTGTTTCAGAACTCAATTCTGAGGAAAAGAAACATACCAGCATGCAGGATTTCATGTTTTCAAGGACACGACATTTTGTAAGTCTTGTTTATAGTGCTCCACAGGAGTTTTCTGAAATGTAGTGTTTCACTTCTGGGTCACTGGTTGAAAATGGAATCATTAGGGAAGTAACTGTTAAGGCCCACCTGAAAAAAAAAAAATCCTTCAATCAAACACATTTTTATTGAATGGAAGAAAAGGGAGAACTGACATAGGTCACTATCACCCCAAGGAACGCTCATCGGGAAAACTGTCATTCCTCTCATTTGTCTCCCTACAGGCAACAAAACCTTGCTATCTCACTGTGTCATATATATACTCTACCCTGCTTTTTTTGTTTGTTTGGTAGAGACTTTTTTTAAAATTTACATTGTGCTTAAGTTTCTTATGAAGCTTATAAGAGGTTCCCTAATAAGACTAAAAGTATGAACTTAATAGAAATGATAAATTTGGGAGAAATGGTAGTTTTAGCTATAAAGCATAATAGCAGAAGAAAACATTTATAATGTCAAGTTGACATTATTTCCTGGGTTCTTTGTAGAACATTCACAAATTTTTTTTTATACTTACTCAAAAGATTGCAGTCATTGTTCAGTAGTAAAGGAAATGAAAGCAGGTTATCAAATCTACATCTGCCTTCCACTATCTACTCATTGTATTGTCATTCACAATAGTCAAGATATGGAAACAAGCTCAATATCCTTTGACATATGAATGGTAACAAAAAGTATGGAGGGCTGGGAAAATAACTCACTGGGATAGTGTGCTGCTTTGCTATGTCTGCGACTAAAGTTCAAGTCCAGTTTTTGCTGCATTGAAGGAAACTTTGAGTGTGAGTTTCTTTCCTCCTTCTCTTTCTCTGCCTGTCTGTCTTGCTCTTAAGTATCTGAAAAAATAATCTTGGATGGTGAAGCCCCAGAGTGGACAGAAAACAAAGGAAAAAAGAGAGAAAATATATTAGAGTCTTGTGTTTTACTTTTAAACCTCACTGTAAGTTCCTGATTTTATATAATCTCTATTTCTCTTCTCCTATATTTCTTAGACACTGAACTTGGTATCCTCTCTAGTTTGCCCATTATTCAGAACAATATATGCTTTCAACTGAATGTGGCACTCTGACTTTGTTTCATTGCATGCAGCACCTTTACACTAGCACCTCTGTCATGTAAACCTCACTGTTAAATAATCTGACAGTTCATCATTTTGTTAATGGGCTTTTTGACTGCTGAATAAAAGTTATGTCACATTGTAATCTTCCATTATACCTGTACTTCATAACTATAGCTAAGTAATTTATGGAAGTACATAACAAGATAGGAGCAGAGTTCAATTGCTTGATTTCTGCCCATTTTTATTATTGTAATTAGGCAGGCAGTGTACTTTAAAAAAAATGTCACAGCTAAAAATTGCAAAGTGAATAATCACTACTGGCTTAACAAAAATATGTGCCATCAAACTTAACACAGCATATTTATATAACATTTTTATTGTCTTATCCAAAAATTCCATGCAACAGAAGCATGATTTCAACTCTGATCTTACTGAATGACATTAAGAATATAATTGTGTTTTGCATAGTAACCACAGAAAACATCTAAATTATACTTTGAAAATATTATGACTAGGGGGTCGGTGGGTAGCACAGCGGGTTAAGTGCACATGGCACAAAGCGCAAGGACTCGCTGAAAGATTCTGTTCTAGCCCTCGGCTCCCTACCTTGAGGGGGGGGTCTCTTCACAAGCGGTGAAGCAGGTCTGCAGGTGTCTATCTTTCTCTCCTTCCTCTCTGTCTTCTCCTCCTTTCTCCATTTCTCTTTATCTTATCCAACAACAATGACAGCAATAACAATAATGATAACCACAACGATAAACAACAAGGGCAACAAAAGGGAAAAAATAGCCTCCAGGAGCAGTGGATTCGTAGTACAGGCACTGAGATCCAGCAATAACCCTGGAGGCAAAAATAAATAAATAAATAAAATAATATTATGACAGGGGCTGGATGGTGGCACACCTAGTTGAGCTCACATATTACGATGCACAAAGATCCAGGTTTGAGGCCCAGGTCCCCACCTCCACAGGAAAAGCTTTGCATTGGTGAAGCAGGGCTGCAGGTATCTCTATCTCTCTTCCTCTCTATCTCCCCATTTCCTCTCAGTTTCTGTTTTCTCTATCCAATAAATAAATCAGATGAGAAATATTTTTTAAAGTTTCATAAAAACATGTTATAACAAATATAATTATGATGACTCAGAGGAATCTTAACAATTATGATTTTTATCTTTACACAATTTTCCTTTAGATATTTATGACATTTAAAACTATTACAGCTTCTATCACTCTTCCCACTCTATGAATCTTTAAATATATTGTGACTTTAGAACAAACCTTTGACACTGTGATCTAGTGCCTGTCAGTGTGGACACCAAAATTCTTTTAAAAGGACATGATAAACTTTCACCTAATCCTTTTCAACAATGATTTTATTCCAAACTAAGTTCTAATTTATTGCTTTAGATTTTTTTTCTCTTACTTTGGTTATGTTTACATGTAAGCAAGGGCAGACAGAGAGAGAGAGAGAGAGAGAGAGAGAGAGAGAAAAGAGAGAGAGAAAGATCTGGGGCCAAAGCACCCAGCATATATCATGCAAGGATTAAGTGTGGAACCCCATCCATGCAAGACAGATCCACTCTTTACTGACTGAATAATATCCTAGACACTCTCCAATTTTTGACACTTACCTATTTTTGTATTGTTCCATTCTTCCTAGTGGAAGATTATGTCTTTTTTTTGTTTTTTACTGGAAATGTAGAAATAAACCAGAATGTCACTTTTTCCCCAGCCCTGCCATCTGTTAATATATTGATTATATACAGAAGACAAAAAAATTTATTTCTTTCAAGGTATAAGCAAAACTGAGGAAAATGCTCTACTTATTTTTTTTCTCTTTCATATTTTGTACATAATAATTCTGAAAAATCATTATGCATTATGTTAGGTTTATTATTTCAAAATTTCTAGATACTCCATAATGCTTTGTTTTATCAAAGCCTGAAGTTTTATAGTAACATGGATGCTATATTGAGTTGTTTGTCTACAAATTTTCTTTTATAACTATTTTTTGTTCTTCAATGTTCAGATATTTTAGTCTACAATATTTCTGTTAACTATACTTTTTAATAAAGGGGGTACACTAATTTGTAGTATTCTTAAATTATAGCTTAAGGGTAAACAAAATATTGGCACAAAATAAATATAGCCAGAGTAGAGATTATTACATTTACCTGAAATTCTGATATTAGGGAAAAAATGATGAATAAGTTATATGCTGAATGCCCTTCTGAGAATTGCTTAACTACTCCCAGACACTATTCCTAGTAAATAAAATACTTCACATAAAAATGGGCAAATTCTTGCTCTTTTAGAGCTTATATTTTGATGTCTTGAAGGAAGGAATATAAAGAAAATTTCAGAGGATGGAATCAAGATAGTGACCTGAAGATAGCAAGTAGAGAGTCTCCACCAAAAAGAAAAAAGCTAAATCAAATTCTGGGAATTCCCAGTGGTAGCAGGATTTCCAGGCCTGTAGAAGATAAGCTATAGAGGAGGGGACAAAGATGAGCCATGGTGGAATATTATAGCTCATTTATAAACTGGCGAAGTGGGCCTGAAAAGGACAAAGGAAAATCAAATTTCACCAAGTTGCAGATGCTACCATGAAGCCAACCTGACTTCCCTGGGCAGACGACCTCACCAATGAGTCCTGGAACCCCACCTCCCCAGAGCCCTTCCCCACTAGGGAAAGATAGAAATAGGCTGGGAGTATGGATATACCTGTCAATGCCCACGTCCAGTAGAGAAATGATCACAGAAGCAAGAATTAACACATTTTGCTCCCCATTAAGATCTTTGGTCGATTCTCCCAGAGGAATAAAGAATAGAAAAGTTTCCAATGGAAGAGATGGGCTATGGAACTCTGGTAGTTGAATTATACTCCCCTTATCTCACAGTTTTGGGTATCATTATGAAACACTATTACAAAAAAAGAAAATTTTATATAAATTGGAGGGTGCTTCATATTGATTCAACTTTACATTTTAAAAGAAATGCATACTTTATAACCAAGTGCTTCATTAACAATGACCAATTATAATTTCATAAAGTATATGCTGAACAATTCAAATATTAGAAATGTCTTATTAGATATAATTGAGTACATCTATAAATATCATTTTAAACTAAACTAGGTGAATATTTTAGTTCTGGATTATGATAACATGAGCAAATGACATATACTTAAATTGCATATAAGAAAAAATATCTGAAGATATTCCTCACATGTTTGTTTTGGGTGAACAAAACAAATGATAAGTAAATGATACTGTGAAGATTATTTAAAACATACGAATCCAAAAGTGTAGTAAGTGTAGGTAAGCTTGATTTAACATAAACGGTATATAGAATGCTAATGACATGCTAATGACATGCTAATGACTAATCCACTTAGCTTTATTGGAAATTGGGAACTCTGGAATCTGAGGTATAGCAGGAAAGACTAAATGGACAAAGAGAGATATCCTCAAATAGTTGAGTATAGATTTTTAATGTCTCAGGTACTTTTGCAACACATAAAGCATCCCAAATCATAAAATCATATAGGTATTCATATGTTATGCATCCTTTGACATCTCAAGTGATTAGATTTTATTTAAGTGTTCTTAAAATTTGATTAAATTATCTAAGTCAATTTATTGCTCTTATAGTTCTCAGGTTCTGCTTGTTAGAAAATACTTCTGAGGAAGTAATTTAATTTTTAGCTGTGATCATGTATAGAATCAAAAACTGAATCACTCATAAAAATAATTCATTGTGTATTTATTACCACACTTAGATTAAAATTCTAATATTTTATTTTTAATTTCCACAGAACAGAACAAAACATGTTATAGAGAATTTTTGTTGAATATTTTTACATTTTTCTGGTAAGCCCATATAAAATAATCCAGTTCAGTATATATATATATATATATATATATATATATTAATTTACAGATTTTTCATATTCTAAGATCATCTTCATAAGCCTCTATATCACACCCTTGAAGAAATATTTGTTATCACAAGTTAGTTAGTTTTCAACTTACATTTGTGTTTGCTTATTTTCTATTGTAACCTAAAGCATGCAAGTTTCTGAAATCCAGATATTACATTTCTTTTACAAAAAATATTATCTTTCTATTTTATTTTATCGGATAGAGACAGCTAGAAATAGAAAGGAAGGAAGAGACAGAAAGGAAGAGAGAGTCAGAGAGAGATACCTGGAGTGCTGCGACACCACTCAGAAAGATTTTCTCCCGCAGGTGAGGGACTTGGGAGCTTGAACCTGTGCCCTTCTGCATTGCAACGTGCACTCATCCAAGTGTGCCAGAACTTGGCCTGGCTTTTCTTTTCTTTTCTTTTCTTTTCTTTTCTTTTCTTTTCTTTTCTTTTCTTTTCTTTTCTTTTCTTTTCTTTTTCTTTTATTTTCATTCCATTCCTTTCCTTTCCTTTTCTTTTCTCTTCTTTTCTTTTTTCTTCTCCTTTCCTTTTTTTTTTTTTTTTTTTGCATATTTGTCTTATTGAATTTGTTAATGTTAGAGTACTTAAACTGCCAAACCACATTTGAGAACTCAAACACAGAATTTGTGCAATGGACAGTATCATCCACCCAGTATACTGGCCTTCTAATTTCTAGTATGCTATGCCATTAAAAAATGCTTCCACATATCCATCCATCTCAGCTTATTCCTCAATGAACTAATCCTAAAGAAAGACATTCCTAAATATGTACATTTTCAGGGGAAATATAGCTTAGGATCTAAGAGTATATTCATTAGAAATTTTTGGAGGGTAGTGATGCACTGATGAAATGCGCTTAGTACAAGCACAAGGACCTGCACAAGGATCCTGGTTTGAGACCCTGGGTCCTCTTTTGAGGAAGGGATACCTCATAAATTGCAAAACAGACCTGCAGGTATCTCTCTCTATCTTTCCCTCTTTTCTCAATTTCTCTCTGTCCTATTCAATAAAATAAAAATGAGAGAGAGAGAGAAAGAGAGAGAGAGAGAGAGAAGAGTCTGCCAGGAGCAGTAGATTCATATTGAAGGCACTGAGCCCCAGCAATAACCCTGGAGGAAATAAAATAAGGAGGGGTGGTTTACAGATGAAATCTTCAGTTTAACCAAGAATTAATTCCTTGGTGTTTGCTTAAATAACCAACTTCAACTTCTCCTTGGCTGGCTCAACTACTCACCTAAGTACATCAGAAGGAAGGCATCCTGTCTGTTACCTCAGATAATGCCAAGATCATTACCAGAAATGGTTGGCAGGTCTTTGTCAGAAGTTTATAGTTAATAACCCTCTCTAGGAGTAGTTTCATTAATGCAGTGGCATTTCTCATCATAGCTGAACTCCTACAGGAGGAGACTTTCCCCATCAGGATAGTTTTACTCCCTCATCTGTTTCATTCTTGCCCAGAACAAGTCTGAAACTCTTGTATCTGGCAAAGAGATTTATTACAGACACCCAGAATCTACATCAAGTGACTATATACCACTTGCAGACATTTCTACTGAATCCAAGATACAAAACTAGAAAATCTCCAGACTATCTCAAGAAATTTAGAAATCCTGAGTAGCTTCCTTTACTCCCAGTCTTCACCTGCGTGGGAGGCTGGTGAGGAGGGGTAAGAAGCTACAGGAATGGAGGTACAGTGCTACAGGTCTCTCCCCTTCTCTTTTTCTCTGTCTTCTTCTCTATTTATCTATTTCTCTCATCTTCTATCAAGAAGATGAAAGAAAAAAATAGCATGGCTTCCTGGAGCACTGTTGAGTGGTATAGACACTAATCTCCAGCAATAATCTAAGTGGCAAAAATAAATAAATAAATAAAGAAGAAGAAAAATTTCTCTCATTTACTGTATTATTGGTTTTTTCTTTAGGTTTTTCGATTGATTGAATTTATTAATTTAAAATTTCAATTGTTCTTTGAATGCTATTAGAGGTGTACTTTTATGGGACCTAGTATAACTTACCTGAGTAATACACCTGCTTTGTTTTACAAATGGCCCAGGTTAGAGTCCTGCCATAACCCATTCCACCAGAGGAGGAAGCTTAGACAACATGATATATATTTTTTAATTTTTATTTATAAAATGGAAACACTGATAAGACCATAAAATAAGAGGGGAACAAATCCACACAATTTCCACCGCCAGACTGTATTCCATCTTCTCCCCTGATAGCTTTTCTATTTTTTTATCCCTCTAGGAGTATGGACCCAGGATCACTATGGGTTGAAGAAGGTGGAAGGTCTGGCTTCTGTAATTGCTTCTCCACTGAGCATGGGCCTTGACAGGTCAATCCATACTCCCAGTCTCTCTCTCTTTCCCTAGTGGAGCAGAGCTCTGGGTAAGCAAGGCTCCAGGGCACATTGGTGGGGTTGTCTGCCCAGGGAAGTCTGGTTGGCATCATGGTAGCGTCTGGAACCTGGTGGCTGAAAAAAGAGTTAACATATAAAGCCAAACAGATTGCTGACTAATATGAACCTAAAAACAATAATATTGCAATGTTGTATTTTTACCCTCTCCCCTTCTACCTCTTTGTCTCTATCTAAAAATTTCAGCCCAGAATAGTGAAACTGTGGCAACTTAAAAAAATTATTAGACAAAAGTGTATAAATCAGAAATGTAAATTAGAGGGAGTCAGGCAGTAGCGCAGTGGGCTAAGTGCTCCTGGTGCAAAGCACAAGAACTGGCTTAAGGATCCCGGTTGGAACCCAGGGCTCCCCACCTGCAGGGGAGTTGCTTCACAAGCAATGAAGCCGGTCTGCAGGTGTCTGTCTTTCTCTCCCCCTCTCTGTCTTCCCCTCCTCTCTCCATTTCTCTCTGTCCTATCCAACAATGACAACACCAAATAACAACAATAAAAAAAAGGGCAACAAAAGGGAACAAATAAATATTTTTAAAAAATCAGAAATATAAATTAGATAATTCTTCAAGACATAATTGTCATAGTATATGCAAGTCTTTCATTTAAAAATAAGGATGACTAATGATTATTTCATTTTTGTTTGTATGTTTATCTCAATGTTATTACAATTTTTTAAAATATTTATCCTTTTAAACTATATTTTAACCTACAAGGCAATCTATGAAGATTGGTTTGACCAAGTATATGTCTTTTTCATAAATTTGTGTGTGATTATGCAAAATCAAGTTCATTTTCAAAATTTCTACTGCATTTAGATGAAAACTGTCTTAAAAGTTTTAAGTTTATGTAAAATTTATTATTTTATTTAAGTCTCTTAAAGAGCCTCTTAAACATATTACTTTCTTTTTTAAAAAATTATTTATTTATTTATTTATTTTTATTTAAAAAAGGATTAATTAACAAAACCATAGGGTAGGAGGGGTACAACTCCACACAATTCCCACCACCCAATCTCCATATCCCACCCCCTCTCCTGATAGCTTTCCCATTCTCCATCCCTCTGGGAGCATGGATCCAGGGTCATTGTGGGTTGCAGAAGGTAGGTTCTACAGACTTGAGATCCTTTTGACTACTGTTACATAATCAAGTTTTTCTCATGTTTAAATATTTCAGATTATTCCAGTGTTTCTTATTTTATAAAACATCAGCTACATTTATAATTAACTACAAAGGTTGTTATGACCATTGGACATGTAATAAATTAGAGGAAGTTTTAAGAAACCTTAGTGATACTGTTATTATACTTGGTCACCAAATTCAGCTCTGAACCTCTGGTGATATATCAATGCAATATTTTCCAGCTAATTTTTAGTTGCATCTTTCTCACTAGCTAACAAAACAATTCTGAATGTCAGGAAATATTTCTAATATTAGTACTTTTTTATAGTAAGCTATAAAAATAATTTAGAATAATAGTATCAATATACTGATGGCAAGTTTATAAGAAATATACAGAACAAATGTGTATTTTAAGTACTTTTAGATATCTTTTTTTTTTTTTCAGATATTTACAACACACTGTAGTTCTTGCATAGTTGACCAGAGATTTGAATCAATGTTGAAAGCTATGAAATGGACTCACCATTTCATAGTTTTTCATATTCACTATGAACTATTCATAGTGAATAGTTTACCTAGTCACCAAGGCTATTATGGCTTCCCTGTTATTAGAATCCTGCTTTAAACTATGTGAATTTCTTATAAGTTTTGATAATGCTAATATATTATTATGTATAGATGCAATATTAGTTCTTTAGTATTAACTAAATTACATATATTTATTAAGATTTCTTAGTTGTTGCCTTAATATCTTTTTTCTCTTCTTGGATTCTCTTCAGGAAATCACATTGCATTTAATATTTGTTGTTTCTCTTCAGGTTCCTCAACGTGGGACTTTATTCATTCATTTATTTATTTATTTATTTATTTATTTTAGAAACCCTGGTGAGATATGTTAAAGGTGGTGGCACACCTGCCTGGTTGAGTGCACATGTTATCACGTGCAAGGTCCAGGATTCAACCCTTCAGCCCACACCTGCAGTGGAGGAAACTTCCCAAACAGCATATCAGGGCTGTAGGTATCTCTGTTCTCATCCAATAAATAAACTAAACTTAAAAAAACCCAAATAAATAAAATAAACTAGCATGTCAGGCAGTGGTGCACCCACTTAAGCACACACATTATCCTGCAGGAGGACCTGGTTAAAGCCCATCTCCCTAACTGGCAGGGGGATGCTTCATGAGTGGTGTCTATCTTTCTGCTTCTTTATTTCCTCTCCCTTCCCAATTTCTCTCTGCCCTATTAAATAAAATTTAAAAAAAAGATAATGATAGATAGATAAATAGAAGGTAGATAGATAGATAGATAGATAGATAGATAGATAGATAGATAGATAGATAGATAGATAATTGATAGATAGATGCAGACTACTCAGTTGTGGCTTAAAGTAGTGTTAAGAATTGATTGAACCTGGGACCTCAAACCTCAGGTGTCAACATCTTTTGCATAACCATTATGTTGTCTTCCCAGCCCAGTTATCATTTGCTTTCTGATTTACTTATATAAATGGGCAGTCAGGGACATTTGTGTTACATTTGGATTATCATCTACAGTGATTTTATTGCTCTAGAAGCTTTGGCCAGTGGGACATCTTGTTTCCTGTGATGATATTGTGAGGTTTCTGTATATATTGTGTGGGAAGCACTTCTATGCTTTCTGAGACTACAAGATATTTTGAGAACACATCTACATTTTCTGCCATTGCCACATATCTCTTTTGAAGTAAAACATTCTCTGACCTATGAATTTAACAAGTATTTTTCTCTCCCATTATGTGATATTGGAAGGCTACAAGACGTTGAAATCAGAAATGCTTTTTCCCAGGTATGATGTGCTTCTGGTAGGATCTCTTTTCCCCAGACCAGGTCTTTATTATAAGGGTTGTCATTGTGTGTTTCACAAATGATATTCTTCTCCCCTACTCAAATATATAAGGGGATCTTTCTAGGTTTTTCAGTGTGAAAACTCGAATTGATTCCTATCAATAAAATTCCCACAAATTATGGATATCCTGCTATTGAAGAACTAAGAATTAATCATTTTCAGGCTAGATTGGCCTAGGGTCAATCAATTTGCTTAAATTATGATTAGGTGTTCCTGCCAGTTTCTTGGATGGGTGGGTGGGGAATGGAAACAGCAAGCAGCTTCAGATTCAGCTTTTTACTTTGTTAAGATTTATCTGATTCGATGTAAAGGAAGAATGACTTCTAATTTGTCTTCCTGTGACCAGAGGTACCTTTTTATTCTTTATTTAGCATGTTTTTCTCTTTTTACCATTTCAGTCTGTGATTGAGTTTGTCTTGTGAATTGTTCATATTGGCTATTTTAATTTTCAACTTTGAAGTATGTCTCACTTAAAAAATTTTGTTAATCTATTGATGTTCCTTATTTACTGGGTCATAGTGATTTACTTTTTACTCTTATTCCTGAAGGTATTAGTATTACTTATACAAATATTTGACTGTTAAATTCAACACATAAGCCACCTTGTCTATTGATAACATTTTATACTGATAATTGGTTGTAATTTCATGCTTGATTGCCCTACTCATGGTCTTTGGTTGTTATTGAAAACTGAGTAATTTCCAGGATACATTTTCTTGGAAAATTGCTTCTTGTTTTTGATCTACTCACAATTTGTGGACTGAGTCTGTCTTTTCTTATGTGGATAACCATTGATAATACTGTGCAATTCTGCTAATTCTTATATTCTAGCTTAGCTCTTTAAGAGTTTCTTTGTATCTGTATAGTTTAGTGGTCATCTGCACTGACCACTTTTATGCTCTGAAGTCTGGATCCTATACATTTACCCTCTTTACTGCTAAATACATGTTTGGTTATTGAAATACAATAAATGTTCACTGTCACTGTGTTTTATTTTTTCTGTCCTCTACATACTCCAGTTCATTACTCTACATGCACAGGTTCCTTATCTAGAAGGACTATTTGGACCACTTATCTACCTTTCTCTGGCTCTCTAAATTCTAGTATTTCTATTAAATTTTTTAATATTTTGTTTTTTACTAGTGGTATGATGTTTATTCACAAGATTGTGAGGGGTCTGTAATTCCATATAATTACCACCCTAGAGTTCTGTATCAAAATTCTTTTTGTGTGCAGAAGGTAAGAGTTCTGAGTTCTGTGATTGCTTCTCTACTGGACATGAGTGTTGACATGTTGACTCATAACCTCAACACGCTTCTATACTTTTCTAATGGGTTAGGGTTTGCTGGGAAATTGTGCAGATGCAGTCACATCTGCCATGTTGTCCCCTCAGGCTACTGCTAGTTCCCGCGAGAGTTGGGACATTCTTGGGGTGCCTGTTCTGCCATGTTGTGTCCTCAGGGTATTGTCTATTTCCCTGTGATATTTGGAGTGCTTTGGTTACTCCTCCCCCCTCCCATTCTCATGAGAGTTATTATCCTATCCTGGAGTGCTATGGTTACTCCTCCCCCTTCCCATTCTCATGAAAGCTGCTCCTATAAAAGCCCTTCTTCTTCCGCACCTCGTTCTCTTGCCAGCGCTTCACTCAGGTGTTCAGACACAGGAAAGGTTACTGCATGAGGCGGCCATTTTCACTACCTCCACGTGGCCCAACCTGCTTCTCTAATACCCAACTCTGAGGTGCCAGCGCAAATAAAGATTTGTGTTCCCTCTTCACTCAGGACCTCTGCTCTCTCTTCTCTGCATCCCGCACAACAACATCTGGCGCCCGACGTGTCCTGCACTCACGCCCGGCCTGAGGTCCAGAAAAGCCGCCCAGACACAGGTAAGTGGCAGCTGTCTGACTCTGTAGCCCTGTGTTTCCCCTCACTATGGGATTTTTTTCATTTTTTTAAATATTTATTTTATTTATTTATTCCCTTTTGTTTCCCTTGTTGTTTTATTGTTGTAGTTATTATTGTTGTTGTCGTTGTTGGATAGGACAGAGAGAAATGGAGAGAGGAGGGGAAGACAGAGAGGAGGAGAGAAAGATAGACACCTGCAGACCTGCTTCACCGCCTGTGAAGCGACTCCCCTGCAGGTGGGGAGCCGGGGTTCGAACCGGGATCCTTATGCCGGTCCTTGTGCTTTGCGCCACCTGCGCTTAACCCACTGCGCTACAGCCTGACTCCCGATTTTTTTCGTTTTATGAGGAGGTGTCCCAGACATTATCTCCTTTTCTCCTGGGACAGGTTCTTACTCTCAGAGACACTTTAATTTTCGCTACACTGTGGGTTCTCATAGCTATAATCATTACTTACAAGATATGTACAACGTGGTCTGCCATGAGGATAAGCGACCTTGAGGCTCAGATATGAGAGTTAAAGCATATGTGCTTAAGACGCCCTAAGCGATCAGCAGCTAGTCCCAAAACTTCTGTCCCCACAGACACACACGTACACGTGTTCGGACACTCCTCCTTTGACCCCGCCTCCAGCTGCCACGGTTTCGGCTTCCCCTGAGGCCTCCAGTTCTCTAACCCCGCCCCAAACTGATACCTCACCATTAAGAGACCCTGAGGTTTCCACTTTGACCCCTCCCCCTGCTGATACCTCATCATTAAGAGACCTTGTGATACAGCAGTTAAAGGATATGTTTTTAGAGTTTAGAGACCTTAAACCTTTTGCAGTCTGTCCCAAGAGCTCCACCCCCGTAGATACGTGCTCAGTTTCCCCTGTAGATTCGCTCATGTGGGAAGACCTGGAAGGTTCTACCGGACACTTTCGCCCTCTGGTAGCTGATATTAGCACCAACCTACTGGGCAGAGATCTTCTGGAATGTCTTGATGTTAGGATATCCAAAAATTTTTGCATGACCCATCTGCACAGAGTACTCTATAAAGTAATTTTATATTTTATATAAAAATGCTGGATGCATCCAAAATTTCTGGAGACATCCAGAAAAATTCCAATTTTTTTTTCTCTTTTGATTTTATATATAAATTTTGGTATATATGTAAGTGTTTAGTCTTAAACTGTGTGAGTAATGACAGATATAAATTTGGGGTTTTTTTAATATATTTTTATAACAAAAGTTTTTTTTCCTCCTGTGTGTTATAACTAAATGTTTATATGCATGTTTCAAGTTTGGTAAAACATTAACTTAACAGTTAGAAGTGTAACCTTGAAGTTATATCACTACTAGGAAAGGTAAAGTTAATTTACTAAAGTTACTACTTAAGGTAAAGTCTAAATATTTAACGTGACAATATATCCCCAAACTAAAATGCAAATTCTGTATACAGGACACTTTTGGAGGGCCCCCAAAAGTGCCCTGTAAACATCTTGTGGAAATTAATCCACAAAAGATCTGGCATCAATCTGGCACTACAAATGTTAAAACCATTGTCACTACATATGTTAACTCTCTAAGTAACCTGAGTCTGTTTATACTCCAAAGTAAAAATGGTTAAAAATCAATATATATTTTAATTATATTGGTCTAAAGATCTTGCTGTAGAGACTGCTACAGGAGGTTACATTAGATGACCTTTTAACAAAATCATAAAGTTATTCAATCCAATTATAATCATTGAGGTATCAATTATAGTAAACCTCTAACTTGTTACAAGTTTTATTCTTCTTCACAAGTAAGTGAATACAGCTATTAAGTCTTCATATGAAGAATCATCTGTTCATATGGTAAGGTATTAAAGTATAAAAAGTTCCTCCATACACAACCTATGTAAATTAACAACATTCACATATTCTTGTAAACTTAACTGGGGTATCTTGTCTTGCCACCATAAGTCATGCCTTTGTCAGCCAACAATTTAAAGATGTTTCCCTTTAAACATCACCCATGCCACGGACATCCTTTACTACCCCCAAAGACAAATGGCTGTTCCCCTAGACATCACATCCACTGACTGCTTCCCTTAGACTTGAGATATGATTCCACCTCTTCATACCAATGGATACACTCCCCCTTCCTTACCTGTCTACCCTTAGTTGTGGGACCCTAGCTTGTTTGACTTCTTCTGCTCATAATAGGTCCTATAATTCTTTTTTTTTCAACATTTTAATTTATTTATTAATGAGAAAGAGAGGAGGAGAGAGAAAGAACCAGATATCTTTCTGGTACATGTGCTGCCAAGGATCAAACTTGGGATCTCACGCTTGAGAGTCTAACGCCTTATCCACTACGACACCTCCCAGACCACAGTCCTATAACTTTTAATAAGCTCATGGCATTTTTGCAACAACAGATTGATGCCATAAAGATGCAACCTATACAAACTCACTATCATAGGCTGGACATGGCAGAATATTGAGTTGCTGTGGAGGATTTGCCCCCCTCCATCAGAATGTCCACCATGTAGAGGACTGGCTAGCCAATGATGGGTAAAAGGGAAACTAGTGCTATCCAATCAACCTAAGACAGGGCACCTGGTACTACTGGGAAAAAATGACCAGGTGTTCCAATGATGGGTAAGACAGAAGGTTGATCCCCAACCTAAGACAGGCACAGTCCGCCCTGCCACAAAACAAAGTCCGCCAAACATCAAAACATGATATAAGAAAGGAGGACATGTGGGGAGCCACATGTGCCCTCAAGGTTGCTATTGGCATGGCCATAGAGTTTATGTTAAAAGATAGTTCCTGGGAATCGGGCGGTGGTGCAGCGGGTTTAGCGCAGGTGGCACTAAGTGCAAGAACTGGCTTGAGGATCCCAGTTTGAGCCCCTGGCACCTCACCTGCAGGGGAATCGCTTCACAGGTGGTGAAGCAGGTCTGCAGGTGTCTTTTTCTCTCCTCTTCTCTGTCTTCCCCTCCTCTCTCCATTTCTCTCTGTTCTATCCAACAACCACAATATCAGTAACAACAATAATATAATTACAACAATAAAACAACTAGGGCAACAAAAGACAAAATACCAAAAAAAAAAAAAAAAAAAAAAAAAAAAAGATCCCGCTTCCCTATACCTTAGAGTCCTTGTTAAAAGATAAGTTCTTTTTAACCATGAATCAACCAAGACCTTTCAGATAACGGCTGACTACCATGAAAAATAATATAAAATAATAATTATAAATGAATAGGAAAGATACAACCCCCAATACTCAGTTGGCTAAGGCACCAAACCTCTTTTTCTATAAAGCATTCAAATCAGATGCCCTGTTAACCACGAGAAGCAGATTGTCTGTGTTTCTTCCACAGGAATCCTGGAAAAAAACCATCTGGACCCCTACACACCCTGACATCACCCACTAGATGGCACGACTACAGTGGCACAACTCCCCACCCCCCCCCTGAAACCCTAAATATCACCTGACGCGATCTGAAGAACCTGATTCACAGACTCCAAGGACAGAACTTTTTTACTGCCTGTCTGCCTTTCCTGCTTCTGCTTTGCCTGTCACATTTTGGCGGTTCCAGCTCACTCTCTACAGAAAAGCATCAGAGGCTGACCTTCCTCATGCAGCATTTCATCCCCTGCCATTTCTCCCCCTAGTCGCCTACTTTGGATGGAGACTTCTATTGGACTTGCTGGTATACCCTTAGGACACTTTAGACAATTTTACAGCAACTTCCTACCCTTCACATTGCTGGTTTTTCATAGACTGACCCTGAGTAGTTCATAGACTTTACACACTGTTGCCCTGGGCATTAGATAAAAGGAAAGGGGGAGATGCTGAGAAATTGTGCAGATGCAGTCACATCTGCCATGTTGTCCCCTCAGGCTACTGCTAGTTGGGACATTCTCGGAGTGCCTGTTCTGCCATGTTGTGCCCTCAGGGCATTGTCTATTTCCCTGCAACATTTGGAGTGCTTTGGTTACTCCTCCCCCCTCCCATTCTCATGAGAGTTATTATCCTATCCTGGAGTGCTATGGTTACTCCTCCCCCTTCCCATTCTCGCGAAAGCTGCTCCTATAAAAGCCCTTCTTCTTCTGCACCTCGTTCTCTTGCCAACACTTCACTTCGGTGTTCAGACGCAGGAAAGGTTACTGCATGAGGCGGCCATTTTCGCTACCTCCACGTGGTCCAACCTGCTTCTCTAGCACCCAACTCTGAGGTGCCAGCGCAAATAAAGATTTGTGTTCCCTCTTTGCTCCGGACCTCCTCTCTCTCTTCTCCGTGGCCCACACAACAACAAGGGTTCTGGAGAGGTGAGATTATAGGAAGCACTGGTAAGATCATTACAGAATCATAGTAGCTTCTGCAACTTGATGGTTGAAGGACAGTGAGATAGAAAGCAGGAAACAAAAGTTTAGTAGATAGAAACTATAAATTAAGAATAGAGCAGGGGAGAGTATGGACCTTAGAGTACAAAAAAGCTAGTAAGTTTATTTTAGGAATGTTCCTAGAAGCCTATGTCTTGATAATCTTTGCTTAAACTTGAGAGCTAACATGGGGGTGGGCCAGAAATATTGTCTGGGAAGATAGTACTAAAGTTGAGAATAAAACTAGGAATTAGGGCACAGACTTGCTTACAAACTTGAAGAAGATAAGTAAATGTAAGTAACTATTTAATCACAATGATATAACCTGGGGCCCACATCCATTCATATTTAGCACAGGTGCCTATACAACATCTGAGTCCCTGTCAGACAGCTCACAGTCCATAGTCACAGCTTCACTTATTTCAGGACATTTCAGGACTAGTCCTCCTTGAGTGGCAGAGTAACCATCCTCTCTGAGGAGTGGGGCAATCCCTATCACTGCTATTTCACTGTGAGGACACAGTCCTGAAGAAGCCTACAAAAGGACTTATAATGACATTCCCATTGGATGTGACCAGTGGTGGTGGAGAAAGGGATCTATCAAAGGTCTAGGACCATATAATATATGAAGGAATCAAAGGGTGCCTTGTTTATGACCCCAGGTGAGAGGGTGACCTAGTAGTGTGCAAATAGTTGGGAGTCGGGTGGTAGCACAGCGGGTTAAGCGAATGTGGCGCAAAGTACAAGGACCAGCATAAGGATCCCAGTTCGAGCCCCCAGCTCCCTGCCTGCCCAGGAGTCTTAAGCAGGTCTTCAGGTGTCTTTCTTTCCCCAACTCTGTCTTTTCTCCATTTCTCTCTGTCCTATCCAACAACGACGACAACAATAGAAACAACAAGGGCAACAAAAGGGAATAAAATAAATATTTAAAAAATTTAAAAAAAAATAGTGTCCAAAGAGGCCATCATTAAGTGAGCTCCTATCTTTCCCTTATAAGTCTTTTGTAATTACTTCTTTATCTGACAATTTTAGGCTTTCTCCTAGTTGTTAAAGCATTGAGTGTTCCTTGTTATATTAAGTTAATGGGATCCAGACCTCAAGTCAGGGAGGAAATAGACCTGGGATTTTAGTGAAATCTTAGTTGGCCTCGAGTTTTTCTGCATTTACTTGTTTGATGAGTCTAACAAAGGTTGCCATAGGAATAATAATTGTTCTTTACTAGATATATAGTTTTTGAGAGTGCAACTTTTGGCCAGTTGTAGAGTGTTTCTTCTGAAGCTTATCAAGAGCTAGTCATAATGCTGATGCTCTGTCATATGATCAAAGATGAAAGAATAGTTCTTCCTTCCTTCTTCCCTTCTTTCCTTCCTTTCTTCCTCCCTTTCCTTCCTTCCTTCCTTTTGTATAGTTATCTGAAAATGAAATGATAGTGTTTAGGCCTAAGTAATAAATATATCATTATAAAATGAATGATGCCTTCTTTAGGCCATTCTACTAGAATGCCAGGCTTGTCAAGTCTAAATCTAATCTCAGAGTCCTATTAAGCAACTTTTTGTGACATATAATTGCCAAGAGCCATTCTCTGCTTGATAGAGGATAAGCCTTTGAAACAATGAAAGCCCTCGAGATAAGTTTCTATTTCCCCCGCAGGTAGGCCATTTACCAGAAAGCAAGTGACACACCACATAGTTATGGTTAATAGACATAGTTTCGGCTGCGTATGTTGCAAGGGACATTCCACCCTGATAATTGCTCCCCCTCCTCCTCCTGCAATCCCCCTTCCCCAAAGCCTTATAATGCCTGTAAACACAATAAAATTTGGCACCTTGATCAGAATCCTGTCTAGCTGTCATTCTTTGTGTCTCCTGTCCCTTTCATTCCAGGTCCCAGGGTTCCTAGCACCTGTTCTCGCCCCGCTGGTCAGGGCATATAATTGCCCCTTGATTGCAGATACACGTACACATGTACTTAGTACCCTTGGTCCTAACTTGTAGCTAGTGTCTGTAACTGTTGGAAAACATACCATCTTGGGAGCTGGGTGGTGACAAACATAGTTAAGTGCACATGTTACAGTGCACAAGAACATGGGTTCAAGACCCTGGTCCCACAAGCAAGGGACTAAGCTTCAAGAGTGGAGAAGCAGGGCTTCAGGTGTCTCTTTATGTCTTTCTCCCTTTCTAATTACCCCTTTCTTTCAAATCTGGCTGTCTCTATCCAATAAATAAATAAAGATAATATAAAAAATTTTAAAAAGAAAGAATACAGGGAATCAGGCTGTAGCACACCGGGTTAAGCGCAGGTGGCGCAAAGTGCAAGGACCAGCATAAGGATCCCAGTTCAAACCCCCAGCTCCCCACCTGCAGGGGAGTTGCTTCACAGGTAGTGAAGCAGATCTGCAGGTGTCTTTCTCTCCCCCTCTCTGTTTTCCCCTCCTCTCTTCATTTCTCTCTATCCAACAACAAAAATAATAATTATAACAATAAAAAACAACAAGGGCAACAAAAGGGAATAAAGAAGTAAATATTTTAAAAAATGAAAAAATGAAAACTTGCCATCTTAAATGGAATATAGGTAGTCCCATGTGTTAGGAAAGATCTCAACAGAAGAAGAGTTGTTGGAAGATTGACATCTCAGGCTCAGCATCTCTGGAGATAATCTGCAGTAATAAGTTAGTAGAAGCATAGGATGTTATGGTGACACCAATAGTACTGATTTAGTTGAGGTGAACAGGTTAAGGTATCGGAGAGAAAAAAAAAATCAAGAAATATGAGCACAGATTCTAGGACTAGGATAAATTCAGATATTAAAGAGAATGGGAAGAGTCTCTTGTAGTCTTAGAAAGAGTTTAAAATAGGGCTGGGGACGGGCATACTTTTTTTTCAAAGATTTTATTTATTTATTAATGAGAAACATAGGAGGAGAGAGAAAGAGCCAGACATCACTCTGGTATATGTGCTGCCAGGGTTTGAATCAGCTTGAGAGTCTGATGCTTTATCCACTGTGCCACCTCTCGGTCCACAATGGACTGGCATACTTTAATGATGACTCTTTAGTCACTATCAGACCACCCCAGTAGGGCTGGGACCCTATTCGAGAAGTCTTGAGATTCCCAAACAGACATGATGGGCCAAGACCTCAAATAAATACCTCTCTCCATTGTTACTGGTCATCTCTATCAGGAACAACAACAAAATAGACCCCTTTGCGAGCCCACATAGAATCTTGCCCTCAACTTGGATCAACAAGGGTAGAGAATGTTCCATCCTCTGAAGGGAGGTTGGAAAACATTCTCTATGTTAAAGTATGCCATTGTTAAAGTATGTTAACATATGTCATCATTAAAGTATGCCAGTCCCTTGTGGTCCAAGAGGTGGCACAGTAAATAAAGTATTGGACTATCAAGCAATGAGGTACTGAATTCAATCTCCGGCAGCACATGTACCAGAGTGATGTCTGGTTGGACAACATACTCTATAACCTGAGGAAAATGGGTCCTGATATTGGGGCAGCTTGGAATGTTCCTACTCATGACCACAGAATGAGCTCAGATCTATAGGGATGCAGAGGTCACATAGGCTCCTAAGCTGAATATGGGCCCCAGATCACATCAAATCAGTGGGGTTTACAGTCAACAATATTTATACACCTTTCCCATATTTGGGAGCTACTCTCTTCCTTGATCGAGTTTTCTGGTCCTTTTTTAACCAATGACATCATCTCCCCAGAGATAAGTTGGATCCACCTACATATCAGATTTCAGGCTCAGGGGAAAAAAAAAAAAACTAGTATAGCCACAGGCCCTTTGAAATATGACTAAAATGTGCCTACTATCTATAAAATGGAGACACCTCCCCGCCAACTCTTCATCTGCACTATTCCAGGCTTTAGGTTCATGATTAGTCAACAATTTGTTTGGCTTTATATGTTAACTCTCTTTTTAGCCATCAGATTCCAGATGCTTCCTTGATGCCAACTGAACTTCCCTGGGCAGATGACCCCACCAATGTGTTCTGGAGCTCTGCTTCCCCAGAGCTCTGCCCCACTAGGGAAAGAGAGAGGCAGGCTCGGAGTATGGATCAACCTGTCAACATCCATATTCAGTAGGGAAGCAATTACAGAAGCCAGACCTTCCACCTTCTGCATCCCACAATGATCTTGGGTCCATACTCCCAGAGGGTTAAAGAATAGGAAAGCTATCAAGGTAGGAGATGGGATATGGAGTCCTGGTGGTGGGAATTGTGTGGAGTTGTACTCCTCCTATCCTATGGTTTTTGTCAGTGTTTCCTTTTTATAAATAAAATAAATAAATAAAAATAGGGCTGGGGAGACAGCATAATGGTTATGCAAACACATTTTATGCCTGAGGCTCCTAGTTCACAGCTTCAATAGCTAAGGCAGAGTTGTGCAGTGGTCTGGTCTCTTTCTCTGTATCTTTCATTAAAAAAAAGAAAAATCTAGTAGAAAATAAAGGACTACAAACAACATAACAATAATAAAATATAAATAACTGATTTTTTAAAAAGAAGTTTAAAATAGCAATAGTTAATTATTATAGCTAAGTTTGTTGGGAATTTGTTTTTCTAGGAAAATCCCATGGTTAGGATCTATGGTAATATGCTTGACCTCACTATGCTTTGTGCCCTTTAGGGGCATCTACGAATCACTGTATCTTACATACTGACAGGGCCAAATTGGTTTATCTGACAACTTGGGTATTTAATTAAAATATATATATTTATAAATATATTTTAGAGCTGCTTAAATTTTTTTTTTGCTTTCATCCTTTTTAAAAAAATTTATTTATAAAAAGGAAACACTGACAAAACCATAGGATAAAAGGGGTACAACTCCACACAGTTCCCACCACCAGAAGTATTAAATGGAGAGAGGAGACTCTCTTCAATAAATGGTGCTGGGAAAACTGGGTTGAAACATGCAGAAAAATGAAACTGAACCACTTTATCTCACCAGAAACAAAAATCAACTCCAGATGGATCAAGGACCTGGATGTTAGACCAGAAACTACCAAATTCTTAGAGAAAAACATTGGTGGAACACTTTCTCACCTAAACCTCAGGGACATCTTTGATGATACAAACCCAATTGCAAGGAAGACTAAAGTAGAAATAAATCAATCTGACTATATCAAGTTTAAAAGCTTCTGCACAGCTAAAGAAACTATCACACAAAGAGACCCCTCACAGAATGGGAGAAGATCTTCACATGGCATACATCAGACATAAGTCTAATAACCAAAATATACAAAGAGCTCAGCAAACTTAGCACCAAAAAAGCAAATGACCCCATCCAAAAATAGGCAGAGGATATGAACAGAACATTCACTACAGAAGAGATCCAAAAGGCTAACAAACACATGAAAAATTGCTCCAGGTCTCTGTCACAAAAATGCAAATAAAGACAGCATTGAGATATCACCTCACCTCTGTGAGAATGGCATACATCAAAAAGGACAGCAGCAACAAATGCTAGAGAGACTGTGGGGACAAAGAAATGCTTCTGTACTGCTGGTGGGAATGTAAATTGGTCCAACCTCTGTGGAGAGCAATCTGGAGAATTCTCACAAGTTTGCTTAAATAATTTAATCTCAGTGTCAGAATTTGATCATATTGCAAATTTGAGACATTAAATACTTACGGTAAAGAAAAAATATATATTTACAGTTGTGACATAAGCACTGAGAAAACTGGAAGTATTAAATCTATTTTTCAACCCTTAGGCTGTAGTACTTCTGCAGATGTCTCAGCTGTAGTTTGTAAAGTTTACTGAAATCTATAGTTTTAGATATTTGTTGTTTTGGGGGAGTCTGGACTGTCTGCCCTTACTCCTCCATGGCTATACCTTTAGAAAGTTCTGTTTTTCTTCCTTCCTTTTTTTTATCCCTCCCTCCATTTCTTCCTTCCTTCCTTCCATCCTTTCTTTCTTTTTTTTTAACTAGTGATTAATAATGATTGACAAGATCTTGGGATGAGAGGTGTACAATTCCATACAATTCCCACCACCAGGGTTCCATATCTCATCCCCTCCATTTGAAGATCCCCTATTCTTTATCCCTCTGGGAGTTTGGACCAAAGATCTTTATGGGGTCCAGAAGGTGGGAGGCCTGACTTCCGTGTAATTACTTCTCCACTGGACATGAACATTGGCAGGTTGATCCATACCCCCAGCCTATTTCTATCTTTCCCAAATAAGACAGGACTCTGGAGTGGTGGGATTCCAGGTCACGCCCCAGCCTAGCCAGGTTGCTGCCCTAACCAGATTCTCTATGGTCCAGCCTCCCCAGCTGCCAGCTGCCTTGCCCAGTCACTCCCTTGGAGCATGCCACACCTCTGCTAACATCCTGTCATAGACCAAGTCCAAAGTGTAGGACAAAGCTGTTCTCTTTAGCCAGGATTCATTACTGAGGGAAGTGAAGCAGGTCATAACTTCTATACTCTCGGTAGGGTCTTTTGAGTAAGCAGAAGGATTCTAAAAGGATTGAGAGAAAATATCTAAACCACCAGCCCTCCACTCCAGGGAGGGAAGAACAGTGTGTTACCAAGACAGATGTCCAGGAAAGAAAGCAATAGCATGGTGGACCAGTTAATTTAAAACCATGTAGTTCTTACCCTGCAGGCCATGGTTGGCCAATCCACATTTGCCTGGCAAGTGAAAGTAGATGTCACTGTGTCAGGTCATAGGTCATGCAGAGTTTCTTGGGAAATGTAGTTTTTTAGTTTGCATTTCTCAGGTCCAAAGTCATTAGTAAAATAATCAAAGGGGCTGGGCCGGAGCACACCCAGTTAGGCTAACTCTAACTAACTTTAACTCTAACTACAAAGATCTGGGTTCAGGTCCCTGCTCCTCACCCGCAGGGGGGATGTTTCATAAGTGGTGAAGCTGGTCTACAGGTGTCTGTCTTTCTTCCTCTCTATCTCACTCACCCTCTCAATTTCTTTGTCCTGTCCAATAAAATGAAAAGATGGCCGCCAGGAGCAGTGGATTTATAGTGCTGGCACTGATCCCCATCGATAACCCTGGATGCAAAAAAAAAAAAATTCTTTTTAATTCTTATGGATGTTTATTTACTCTGTAACTTTCATCTGATTGAGGTAGTATGATTTGTAATATTGTATAAGCTTCGGGTATGCAGTTTTAAAGCAAGCTGGTGGGAAAAATGATCCCAGACAGACAGAATGAAATGATACTTTAGACTACCTAGAAGAGAGACTTGTGCATATGGAAAACACAGAAGACAAAGTTGAGGGAAGTGCTTGAATGGATAATTTTGCAAGATACATTTAAGAAAACTTAGTGTACCTGATGGTAAGCATTCAGAATCTTGTTCTTGCAGTTACACGATCAAGACAAATGAAATGAGAGGAAACGGACATTTGTTTGTCTGTGCTCTGTTCTTTTAAGCATTGTGTAAGGTAAAGGTTTAGATTAATATTATTATGACCATTGATCTTGGGAGAGTATTTTAAATGCTTGATATTGTAAACTCAATATATAAAGTTTTTTGACTTTGAAAAATATCCAAAATTCTAAAATTTAAACACATACACACATGCACACACACACGCACACGCACACACACACACACATATATACTCAACACAGGCATATATATATATATATATATATATATACATATATATATATATATATTAAACACAGGCATATATATACAACACATGTTATTAAAGTTAACCTTTAATTTATGGAATTAAATATATGAACTAATAAACTGCAACTCAATTATGTTGATAAAATAAAATCTGTATCATATAACAGTGACTTATTTTTAATGATTCTGATAAATTATTTTTAAGACTTCCTGCAAAATTGTGCATAAACTGAGATACTTGTGAATTTATAATATCTGTAAATATTAATATAGGGGTCATGCAGTGGCACATGTTGCCAAGTGAAATGACTTGGGTTCAAGCCCCTGGTTCCCACCTACAAGGGCAAACTTTACTTGGGAGAGCTGAAGCAGTATTGTAGGTAGTCTCTCTTGCCCTCTCCCTCAGCCTCTCTGTTTCCTCACCCCTCTCTCAGTTTCTCCCTATCTATCAGAAAGAAAAAAATGGGGTGGGCATGGCTACTGGGAGTGCTGGATTCATGAAGTCACTGAGCCCCAGTGATAACTCACTTTCTAGTCTTATTCACAACTCTGACACCATCTTCCCAGACAGTACTTTATTCCACCTGAATGCTAACTATTGGGCGCAGACAAAAATTACTAGTCATGGGCCCCTTGGAACATTCTTAAAATAGATTTTCTAGCTTCTTTCCACATGAAGATTCCTAATTTCATCTGCTCTATTCCTATCTTTGAGTTCCTGTTTATTAAACATAGTTTCCTGCTTTATATCTACCCCCTTTCAGCTACCAAGTTGCAAACATTACTATGATACCAGCTTGACTTCTCTAGGCAGACTCCCTCACCAATGTGTCCTAGAACCTCACCTCTCCAGAGCCCTATCCCAATAGGAAAAAAATGGAAGCAAGCAAGGGATATGGATCCAACTGCCAATGTCCATGTCCTATGGAGAAGCAATTACAGAAACAGACCTTTCACCTTCTGCACCCCATAAAAAATTTTGGTCCATACTCCCAGAGAGATAAACAATAGGGAAGCTTCCAATGAAGGGCATAGGACACAAAACTCTGGTGGTGGGAACTGTACAGAATCACACCATTGGTATCTTACAGTCCTGTTAATCATTATTAAATCACTAATAAAAATTAAAAATAAATAAGAAGAAAAATATGACATGATATAGAGAGGGATGCTCAAAAGTTATGGTTCCTAAAGCCTGTGAGTTTTCTCAAACAGCCTTTAGAGATGTTTATTCCAAATGCTCTGATAACAAGCATCAAAGTCCCCATAAACCAATGAATATATAAAATGGGCACTGGAAGAAGAATGAACCATATTGCCTAAAATTCAGTAGATTCAGACCCACATGCTATCTAGTCAAGGCTTCTTGAAAAAATTATTCTGTTTGGGAAAACTGAGTCATTAAGGTATGAGTACAGTAAAGTTCCAAGTAGCTCTTAATTTTTGACATAAAATTTTTTGACTTTGCGATGGTGTAAAAAATGACATTCTGTAGAAATCATACTTTGAATGTTGACATTTCTTCTGGCTAGCTATATGTTTAACTACAAATTTTACCTAAATTTCTTCTTTAATATTAGAATGTTCATTTTTAAAGTGAAATATATAAGCATCACAAGTACACACACATAAATATATCTAGTCTTTTTAGTCCAACACATACAATTATTTCATGTACTTTAATTTCTGATTCCTGTGTTTAAGTGCTCACTTATTATAATACTTGTCTACAGCCTTCTAGGTATCAAGTGAATTCTTTTTTTTTCTTTTTTTTTTTTTTCCTCCAGGGTTATTGCTGGGCTCCGTGCCTGCACCATGAATCCACCGCTCCTGGAGGCTATTTTCCCCCTTTTGTTGCCCTTGTTGTTGTAGCCTCGTTGTGGTTATTATTATTACCATTGTTGATGTTGTTCGTTGTTGGATAGGACAGAGAGATTTGGAGAGAGGAGGGGAAGACAGAGAGGGGGAGAAAAAGACACCTGCAGACCTGCTTCACCGCCTGTGAAGCGACTCCCCTGCAGGTGGGGAGCCGGGGGTTCTAACCGAGATCTTACGCAGGTCCTTGCGCTTTTCGCCACATGTGCTTAACCCACTGCACCACCGCCAGACCCCCTATATTGTTTTTTATTTCTTGGGCTAGTCTCAATTTCCTGTCATCTCCAATTGTCATGGCAATAATATTAAAAAGTTTTCCTTTATATTTTCTTTATGTTCTTGAAACAAATTTTAATTACTGCTTAATTCTTGGACTCACAAAATGACAGTTGTATAAAAATAAAATGTGCTTTCCAGGAACTTGGTAATGAATTATATTATATAGTTTGAAATACACAGATCTATGCATTTGTCAGAAACATAGTGTACACCCAAGATCTGTTGATTTCATTATCTGTTTTCCATAAAGAGAAAATAAACAACTGTCTACATCTAAATAAATGATATCCATACTGAGATATCAAGAAAAACTTTAATGCATGAAAAATAAGATGCTTCAATGAAGAATGCCACAAAGAAATTATGTATTAATGTAAAATGAAATATATTAAAATGTTAATGATTATACTTGGGTAGCAATTATATAAGTATTTGATGGAAAATCCTTTAAACTGTACTGGATGTCATTCTCAAAATTTTGGGTAAAATAGCAAAATATTTCATGTTTTGAAAAGAGTTGCAACTAAGCTCATGACTTTAAATTCTTTTTTTAATATTTAATTTAATTTATTTATGTATTTATTCCCTTTTGTTTCCCTTGTTATTTTGTTGTAGTTATTATTGATATTGTTATTGATGTCATCATTGTTGGATAGGACAGAGAGAAATGGATGGATGAGGGGAAGACAGAGAGGGGGAGAAAAAGATAGTCACCTACAGACCTGCTTCACCACTTGTGAAGTGACTCCCACCTGCAGATGGGGAGCTGGGGGCTCAAACCATGATCCTTACTCCAGTCCTTGCAGTCCTTGTGCTTTGTGCCACCTGCACTTAATTTACTGCACTACCGCCAACTCAAAGCTCATGACTTTAATTTAGAGACTATACCAGCAGAAAATTCAGATATTTGTTTCTTGGAGTAATTTAACAATCTAGTCACCTTCTTGTAAAATCTTTCTTTAATATGTCAGATAATGAAAATCTATCTCTAACTGCCTTGTCCATTTGTACCACGTACTGTTTCAGACATTTTAGTGCTTTATCTTTTATATATTATCACCTTAGTCCTAAATTATAACCATCATTATTCTCATTATCTCCTAACGTTTAGAGATAATAGCGTATAGGATAGCTAGTGTACTTGTTTTCTAGGATAGGGACTATACTGATTGCATTAGTATAATTAAAAGTGTTAGTTGGCAGAAGTTAGAATTAAATTCTACCTTTTTAATTTTTTTTAAATCTTTTATTTATTGGATGAAGACAGCTAGAAATCAAGAAGGAAGGGCGTGATAGAGAAAGAGAGACAGAGAGACACCTGCAGCACTGCTTCACCACTTGCAAAGCTTTCCCCTTGCAGGTGGGGACCAGCGGGTAGAACCCAGGTCCTTGCACATCGTAATACGTGAGCTCAACCAGGTGTACCACCACCCAGCCCTTTAAATTCCAACTTTTCAGGAAGTTCACCATATTTACATTGTATCCACATACTTTGCTGCTTTCTTAATATCTAGCCAGGGAAACTGTTGGCACCAGAACAAAAGTAGAACTTGGAAATTATACCTTTAATTCCTTTTTTAGTATATGCTTTTTAAATTTATTTTAAAAAGGAGATATTAACAAAACCATAGGATAAGAAGGGTACAACTCCACACAGTTCCCACCACCAGATCTCCATATCCCATCCCCTCCCCTGATAGCTTTCCTATTCTTTATCCCTCTGGGAGTATGGACCCAAAGTCATTGTGGGTTGCAGAAGGTGGAAGGTCTGGCTTCTGTAATTGCTTCCCCGCTGAACATGGGCGGTGACAGGTCAATCTATACTCCCAGCCTGTCTCTCTCTTTCCCTAGTGGGGTAGGGCTCTGGGGAAGTGGAGCTCCAGGACACATACATTTGTGGGGTTGTCTGTCCAGGGAAGTCTGATTGGCATCATGCTAGCATCTGGAACCTGGTGGTTACAAGAGAGTTAACATCATTTAATCATTAAGCTGAGTAACCCTTTTCTGATCTTTCACTATACTTGCTGTCTAATGATAAATATGAATTCAAATTTGTGATTGAATGCTAGTGTCAGACATTTAACTGTACTTTCCCATAAACTCTCTTGGCAGAGAGATTAAGTATACCTTCTAAAGGAATCGCATTACTAAGGTGTTTATATAGCAGTCAGAGATAATAAATTTTATATCAATCTTTAATATACTGTTCCTTTTCAATACTGCAAGTAGCTATCATTAACTAGAGACAACTTTTCACAAAACTGTCTTTATTTATGATGTTCATACATTTTCAAAAGAGTGTAATTTAAAAAAAAAATATTTAGAGCTACGTTAAGCTATACAAAATGAACCACATTGTAGAACATGATTTCCCAAATGAATTATTACATTATCTATGACTTAATTTGTTCTGACAATTTCTGTAATGACAACACAGTTTTCTTGTGACAAGTACAATTAGGTTTGGTAAGGCATATTTATTTTATGTTTCTGAGAAAGCAACTCAAATGGAGAAATATGTATGATAGAATGGACAGTGCAGAATAAAGATGTAATAAATTTATATAAATTAATGTTGAACTGTGGTTCATAAAACATGATTCAAAACCATTTGCATCACTATTATGTAAGTTTAAGCAAGAACATCTTTAAAATGTATGAGACTGTATAATGGTTTACTACTTTTTTGGAATGAAAATTGAGAGAGAAAATAGGAAAGCAGAGAGAGGAAACGAGAGGGAGGAAAGGAGATTGATTTCCTGTTAAACTGTTGGGGTTTTTAATGTCTTAAAATCACATAAGAAGAAAAAAAATATATATATATATTTTTGGTCAGGTCCCTTCTTATAATCATGAGAACTCCAGTGAATTTATTTTGAGAATTTCATACATAGTTGTTGAATACATAATCAATGTCTGTATACAAAGTTGTGTACTTTGTATTGTTCTCTTTTTGTTAAACATTTTCTTGCAGTTCTTAGCAGTAAAAATTCCTCAGACAAAGCATCTTAAATTTTGTTAGGATCATAGTTTCACTTTTTGAAATTATCTTACAAATCAATGCCATTTAACACGAAAATCCTTGCTCTAAAACTCTAAAATACTATTATATGTATATGTATATGTATGTATATACATACATACAAAATAAACTTTTATTTATCTAAATCATTTTGGATATAGATTATTATTTGCTTTATTTATTGGGGCAGTTAATAAGCTAAAGTACAGTTATTGACACATGGATACAAATTCTCTTCTCTTTGTGATAGGTGTCTTCAAAACACTCTCACACCCAACTTAAATCCTTTTCTACCATTATGCACCAGGACGCCACCACGCCCAGTCCCTCCCTTCTCTTCCTCCCTGAGCTCTTTGTTTTGGAGCAGTACACTAAATCCAGTCTAATTTTTACTTTGTGTTTTCACTTACTGTCCTGTTTCTTAAGTTTCATCTGTAAGTGTAATCTTCTGGTTTGGTTCTTCTCTGTGGCATCTGTGTTGCCTCCATGTTTGGGCTACTACAAACTGCTGCTATGAACACTAGTATGCATAGGTCTTTTCAGATAGGTGCTTTTTTTTTCCCCCAGATAAATCCCTAGAGGAGGGTCTGCTAGGTCATAAGGAAGGTCCATGTCTAGAGTCCTCATTAATCTCCTGACTGTTTTTCATAGAGGTTAACCAACTCTATTCACATTAGCAGTGTAGGTGAGTCCCTTCTCTGCACACTCCGCCCCACCCACCCCAGCCTCTCCAATAATTGGTCTTTTCTACTGTGTGACAGTCTCACAAGTGTAGAGTGGTGTCTCATTTTTATTTACGTTTCCCTTATCCTTAGGGACTTTGAACATTTTTTTTTCAAGTTTGTTGGTCCTATGGATCTCTTCTTTGAAGAAGAGTCTACTTATATCTTCCCACAGATTTTCAGTGGGGTTCTTTGTCTTTCTCTTATTGCATGTGGTGAGTTCATTGTGTTCTGTTGAGACCCACAAGAGAGCTTATGATGATGTTCCTGATTCTTAATGACTTCTCCAGAGAATATCCATCTAGGTGAAATTAGCAGAGACCTCTCATTAGGGAGATGAAAAGCTGTATTTATCTGACAACTTCCTTGTAAATAATGTCCCCTAATAGAATTGAGTTTAAAAAAGAACAAATAATAACGAAAATAAAACAGGAAGCAAGCTAACTGTGAACTCTAAACTGGAGATAAGAGCTCTAAAATACTTTGGGGCTGCTCAATCTCCAAATGTATGGAAAAACTGAGAGGTAGTGGCTTGATCCTCTTGTGAGTTGCCCATCAGGAAAAGTGAAAGAATTATTTTATTTAATTAGTTAATTAATATTATTGCTTTTCCAAGAACTCTCCTTGGTTCCGGTTTAGGATAATGTCAGGGATTGAAATTGAGAACTTTCCACCTCAGGAATAAAAATATTATGCATAACCAACACACTATCTCCTCCATTCCAAATCTACCTCTTAACAATTGTATATGTTTAAGGTAAACTATTTGTTAATTAAAAAAAATTTTTTTTTTTTTTTTAGATACAGAGTGCCAGAGAGTGAAAGAGATCTTAAAACTGAAGCTTCCTTCAACACAGTCAGGGCTGAGTTCTAATCTGAGTCATTTACACAACAAAGCAATACCCTATCCAAATAAGCTACTTTGCTGACCCCAAGATTTGTTAATTTGGTATGTATATGTTTTGAAATAGTCTGCACAGTCAAGTAAATTAACGCAATGATTGTGTCACATAGTTACCATATTTTTATAGTAAGGGCCTACATGCTTAGAAAATTTTAAAACATACAAAATTGTTTGCCATTTGTTGATATTTTTATTAGCTTTTCAGGAATTAATCATCTTGAATAAATAAAAGTTTTTACTTCTTGATCAATATCTTCACATTTTTCCTACCTTCAGTTCCAGACAGTCATCAGATTATATTTTGCTTATATAAGGTTGGCTATTGCACGTTCTGTATATGAGATTCTATATAGTTTGTCCTTGTGGGATTGGTTTTCTTTAGCATACTTTCTTCCAGGTCCATCCTTTTTGAAAATGGGAGGATTTTAAAAAATGAACAAACCAAAAAAGAGAATAGTAGGATTTCCTTTGCTTAAAAACTGAATCAAAAGCTATTATGTGGGGAGTCGGGCTGTAGTGCAGCGGGTGTAGCGCAACCGGTTAAGCGCAGGTGGCGCAAAGCACAAGGACTGGTGTAAGGATCCCGGTTCAAGCCCCCAGTCCCCACCTGCAGGGGAGTCGTTTCACAAGCTGTGAAGCAGATCTGCAGGTGTTTATCTTTCTCTCCCCCTTTCTGTCTTCCCCTTCTCTCTCCATTTCTCTCTGTCCTATCCAACAATGACATCAATGATGACTACAACAATAAAACAGCAAGGGGAAACAAAAGGGAATAAGTAAATAATAAAAAATATTTTTTAAAAAAGCTATTATGTGATGTGTCACATTTCATTCACCAGTTTATTTGTTGAAGGAAATATGGGTCAATGGACTATTGTGACTAAAACTATAATCAGTATGAGGATGCAGGTCTTTGAGTTCCTGACATATGTACCTTTTATTATAATACTCAAAGGAATGCTGGGCCATATTAACATTTAAAAAATATTTTAAAATATTTAAATGTCTTTCTCTCTCCCTCTCTATGCTCAACTCTCTACTTCTCTCTGTTCTATCCAACAACATCAATAACAGCAACAATAATAACAACAACAACAACAACAGAAAAAAACCAAGGGCAACAAAAGGGAATAAATAAATAAATGTTGATAAATAAAGAATATTTCAAGTTATTTTATTTATTGTATAGATGCAGCCAGAAATTGAGAGGGAAGGGGAGGAAAGGGTGAGAGACAGAGAGATACCTGCAACACTGCTTCACCACTTGCAAAGCTTTCCTTCTGCAGGTGGGGATAAGGGGATCAAACCCCAATCCTTTTGAATTGTAACATGTTCGCTCAACCAGGTGCACCACCACCTAGCCCTCCATATTAACATTTTTTTGAGAAACCCCAATGCTAAATTCAGTTTTACCAATTTATATGCCCATCAACAGGATCCAAGCACTCTGACTTCTTTCTATCATCTTTAAAACTTGATAGCTTGCTGTCTTATGTTTTAGTAACTATCATTCTAAAGGTTATAAGAAGGCATTTCATTGGGGCTTTGGTTTACTTTCACCTATGAGTAATGATGCTGCGATTTTTTTTGTATACCTCGTGCCCATTTGCATGTTTTCTTTGAAAAAAAATTCTTTATTCATTTAAAAAAGCATCCTTTAGCTATTGAGTTATTAGCATTTAATTAGATATACAATTTACAGATTTTTTTTTTTTTTACAATTTTAAGATTGCCTTTAATTTTGTTGACCTTTTTGATGTAGATTTTGTTTGGTTTTAATTTCATGTAGCCCACTTTTTTTTTTTTTAATCATCTACGCTGTTGGTGTTATAGCCAAACTAATGTCAAAGTTTTGCTACATTTTATGAATTCATGTCTTACATTTAGCTTTTAAATGCATTTTTGAGTTGATTTAACTATATTGTGACATAAGGGTCCAATTTCATTCTGGCTTTTCTATTTTGTTCCATTTTTATGTTTTTATGCTTTCTTTAGTATGCTAAAAATATCAATCCCACAAGGACAAACTACAAAGAATCTCATATACAGAAAGTGTAATAGAAGCAAAATATACTATGTTGACTATCTGGAACTGAAGGTAGGAAAAATGTGAAGATATTGATCAAGAGGTAAAAACTCTTATTTATGCAAGATGATTACTTTCTGAAAATCTAATAAAAATATCAACACATGGCAAACTATGTTTCTATGTTTTATTGCTCTACTATGCCTTTGCAATATAATTTGAAAACAGGAAACTCTCCAGTTTTGATTATTGTTTTTTTATAATTGCTTTGGCTAGGAATTTGTTGTGAATTTTTTGGGTTGCTTGCTTATTTCTCTAAACAATGACAGTGGAATTTTGGTAAAATGCACTAGATCTTTCGGTAAATAATTATTTTCTCAATAGTCTGATTCATCAACACATTTTTTTCATTGTTTTGTGTCCTTTTTTTCCCACCTGGATTATCTGAGGTCTGGAGTCTGTGCAATAACTCCACCTTTTCCACTACCTTTTTTTCTTTCCCTCCTTTTTCACTTTCTAGTAGAGATAGAAACACAAGGAGAGAGTGAGGAGGAGAAAGAGCAAGAGAGATAACTGGAGCACTACTCCGCCTCTCCTGAAGCTTCCCTCACAGACTGAGACCAGGGACTTAAACCCAGGACTTCACACCAGGTCATGTGTATATCTACCAAGTATGCCACCACCTGGTACCAATTTATAGCTTCTTAGATTTTCTTATTGGTTTATAGTTTTTTCTGCCTTTATATATAGTTTTTAATATTAACAGATATTTTTCTAAAAGTCATGTTTTTGTTAAGATAGAGAGAGACAGAGATGCAGAGAGAAAGTAAAAGAAACTAAAGCTTCCTTCACTAGGGTGAGGGCCAGGCTTCAACCTGAGACTCTTGCATGACAAACCAGCACACTGTCCAAATGAGCTATTTAGCTGGCTCTCAATTAGAAAAATAAATAAAGAAAATGCATTGTTTGTTTACAGTAAAGCAACTGATTTTACTTATTTACTTGCTTATTTCTTTATTTATCATTGTCAAAGGTCCACTTTTCAGACAGGAATTCACACAGAGGAGAGAAAGAAAGGTATCACAACACCAAAACATCTTTTAGTGCAGTGGGGGCCAGGCATAAATCTAAGTCAAATGCATGTCACAGCAGGAGTACTATCCAGGTTAATTATCTTGCTCATCCTACTACAAATTTTCTTTAATTTTAATGCAGATTTTTGGTCCTGTAACTTCCTTTTCGTGCACAATATTTCCTGGTCTTTAAAATCAATTCTGAGGCCTGCTACTTTTGTTTGTTTAAACATAAAATTTCTCTGTTTTACTATCCCATTTCTCCGTGTGTTCTGCTGATAACAGCTTTTAATACCCTTCTAAGGTCAGTGATTATTTTCTCCTACTGAACTAGGTACCTTTTCTCAGTTCACATCATGTGAGATCTTGATTGGACTTTTAAACAATATTATTTTATTTTACCAGAACACCGCTCAGCTCCGTATTAAGGTAATGCAAGGGACTGAACCAGAGACTTGAGAGTCTCAGTCATGACAGTTCTTTGCATAGACATTACACTATCTCCTTACCCATGTAATAATCCAACGACTACTTTTTATTCTTCCCTGAAACATCATTTTTTCTTCTATTTTATTAAGATATGTTTTCTAATAGGCTAAGATTTTCAGATTCTTTTTTGTTGTCTCATTCTTTTATTTATTTATTATTTTTATTCTGAGGGGGATAAATGGTTTACAATAAATACAGTTATCCTTGTTGATATATATATAAAATTTCTCAATTTTCTGCAAAAACCTCTCACCCCAGCCTAGGTCCTCCTCCACTATCAAGCACTAGGGCCTGAATGCTGCCCCACTCCAGTTCAGTATTTTAGTGCAATATACTAAACCCAGTCCAAGTTATTTGTATTTCCCCTTTCTGTTCTTCTTTCTCAACTTCTGTCCATAGGTGAGACCATCCCATATTCATCCGTCTCCTGGCATATCTCACTTAACAAAGCTACTCCCATACTCTGGACACAGATCAAATCTCAGTTTATGTCACTGATGTCTGGGCCCAGAGGTTCAGTGCATGTAGGTATTTCCACTAATATTTATTTAATCAAAAGTTTCAAATTCAGCATGTCCTAAGGTAAACATCCCCCACGCCACCCCCTGCAGAGGGGATAGATAGCCTAATGGTTATGCAAAGAGACTCTTGCTTGAGGCTCCAAAATCCCAGGTTCACTATCCTGAACCACCATAAATCAGAGCTGGGCAGCACTATGGTAAAAAAAAAAAAAAAAAAAAAAAAAAAAAAAAAAAAAAGGAGAAAAGAAAAGAAAATCCCCTCCCCATTCTTCATTCTTGCTCTTGGTTTCCATGCTCTCATCAATTACAAATTAAACTGAACTCTTTTTTCTTTTAATTTTTTAAATCTATTTATAAAATGGAAATATTGTCAAGTTTTGGTATTTGTTCTGTTATAAAAGTGGTGTGATTCAATTCTCTCTTTTTTTAAAGTGTTTCCAAGGTAATTATCTAACTTAAAACTAAAACACTGTTGTCAATTGAAAAATCAATATTTTTCTGACACTCCAATTCTTAAGACTATTTGAAAGTGTCTTAAAACTGGCTAGATTTTCTTTCATTGTTGCCTCATTTAAAAGATCTCCTTGTCATTAACTTTCTACTTAGTCAAATCTGCTCATCAACGTTGTATTGATCTTCCTAAACTGATATTTTCATAATTGCATTCATTTGGCCATCAGTTAGTTGTTTTCAATTCTTCTTCTTCTAGCGTTTGCCCTTCTTCCATAGCCAGTCAACAGCGTCAGGTTGAGCCTGATGTTAAGTTTCAAGACCTCCTTTGAATCTGGAGAGGTGGCAGTCATTGACTATGTGGCAGTCATAGTCTGTCTGTAGCCGCAGGGGCAGTTCGGGTCGTCTCTGGCTCCCCAGCGATGGAACATAGCGGCGCACCGGCCATGGCCTGTTCAATAGTGATTGAGGAGGGCCCAATCATAAAGTGCTAGGTCAAAGCCGGGTTGACGCTTGTAGGGGTCTGTGATGAGGTGTTTGTTCTTTACCTCAGCTGACTGCCAACTCTGTTTCCAAGAGTCTGGAACAGAGAAATTCAGTGTAGGCATAGGAGACCAGATTGGATGACAAGACGTCAAGCGTTGGACAGGGTGGGCGAAGATATCTGCATATATTGGCAGGTCCAGTCGAGCGTAGACGTGGGAAATGAACTTAGATGATGCCGCATCCTGATGAATATCTGGCAGGGTGATGTTGCTAAGAACTGGCAGCCATGGAACTGGGGTGGAACGGATGGTTCCAGAAATTATCCTCATGGAGGAATATAATTTGGAATCGACCAAGTGGACATGGGGGCTACGGAACCATACTGGGGCACAGTATTCTGCAGTGGAATAGCATAATGCCAGAGATGATGATCGTAGTGTGGAAGCGCTCACGCCCCATGAGGAGCTGGCCAGTCTTGCAATGATGTTATTCCTTGCGCCCGCCTTTGCTGCAGTTTTTATGAGATGTTCGTGAAATGACAGGGTGCGATTGAGAGTAATGCCAAGATAGACTGGCTGGGCTTCATGCCAGATTCTCGTATCGTCAAGCTGCACATTAAGCTCAAGCGAGGCTGAGGCATGATTTGATAGGACAGTAAAGAATTGAGAGGAAGAGGGGTAATATATATAGAGAGATAAAAACTGACACCTACTGACCTGCTTTATAGCTAGTGAAGTGTCCCCACTGCAGGTGGAGAAGCAGGTCCTTTTGCATGGTATAGTATGTGCTCAACCCAGTGCACCACTGCTCTGACCCTCCATTTAATTTTTGAGTTTGTTTACCTTTTCCTTCCCAAAACAAGCCAATTCTTCTGATCAAATTATCCTGGAAAAACTCAGAATGTTTTAACTGTTTATCTCTTAACTTATTTGCATTATGATACAGTAGTGGGTCTGACCTCAGATACAATGTATTTTGAAGTGTTATTTGACAGAACAGTATACAGAACATAGGCCAATACTTGGGTCTAGATATGGGTTCTAAAGCTAGGCCGCTGAGTGGACAAGTGTACCTAAAATATCTAAGACTTCACTGTTTGGAGTAGGACTGTTATGTAGTATACATAGGGTATTTTATACCTTCTATTCAACCCTACAAATCCTGAGACTCTGTCAAAGAAAGTTCTGCATCAGCATTATTAACACTCCTTGACAATCTTTTGAAGAAATACTGTATATAATTAGACTATATATATATATATATATATATATGTCAACTAAAGGATATTGTCCCTATGACAACCTTTATTAGAAACACTAAACCCGGTTCGATCCCCCGGCCCCCCACCTGCAGGGGAGTCGCTTCACGAGCGGTGAAGCAGGTCTGCAGGTGTCTGTCTTTCTCTCCCCCTCTCTGTCTTCCCCTCCTCTCTCCATTTCTCTCTGTCCTATCCAACAACGAACAACATCAACAATGGCAATAATAATAGCAAACCAAAACGAGGCTACAACAAGGGCAACAAAAGGGGGAAAAAATGGCCTCCAGGAGTGGTGGATTCACGGTGCAGGCACCGAGCCCAGCAATAACCCGGGAGGAAAAAAAAAAAAAGAAAAAAAAAAAAAGAAACATTAAACAAGTAAATGCAGTAAAAATCGAAGTTAACTTAGACCCCACTAAAATCCTCAGTGTATTTAATTCCTAACTTGAGACCAGATCCCATAGTCCTAATACCAGTCTGGATACAACAAACAACACTCAACACTTCAACAAGTGGGAGAGAGCTTAAGCTTGTCAGGTAAAGAAGAGACTATAAAAGCTGCATAAGGGCAAGAGACTAGTTCACTTAATGATGGCCTTCTTGGTCACTATCAGGCTACTTCATCACTTAGGACCCTAGTCTGGGGTATCTGTTGAGTCCCCCATCAATATGATGGGCCTACACCTTAATAGACCCCTATCTTCACCATCACTGGCCACTTCCATCAGGAACGTCATTGTAAGCCCTCTTGTGGGCCTCTTCAGGACCATAACTTCAATATGAACTAGCAATTATAAGGACTGCCTGACTTTATAAAGAGAGGCTGGGTCATTATACTCTGGCACTGGAGAAAAACTGGTCCTGAAATGAAAATAGCCTCAAATGTCCCCAGCTGTGATCCTGTATGAACCTGCAGTTCATGATTAGGGACTCCTAAGTTATACAGGCTCTTGTGCTAAATATGAATATATATGGGCTCTGGGTCAGATTGATGTGGTAAACAGTTGATTGTATTTATGTCTTTTCTTTAAGTTTAGGAGCTACTCGCTGCCCTGATCCTGATCTCTAGTACTATTCTCAACTCTGACACCAACTTTCCAACAATATTTTTAGTCCACCTGCAGGTGAGGTATTAAGTTCCAGCAAAAATTATCACAGGCATGGACCCCAAGGAACATACCTAAAATAGACTTCCTAGTTTATAGCCACCTTAAAATCTCCATTCCCATCTGCTCTATTGCTAGTTTCTGGTTCCTGTTCATTAAATAGTTTGTCCTGCTTTACTTATACCATATTGACTTTCAGCCACCAAGTTATATATGGCACTACAATTTTGTCCTGAAGTCCCTGGACAGATGACTTCACCAAGGTGTCTGGAGCCTCACCTCTCCAGAGCCTTACCCCACTATGGAAAGACTGAAAAATGCTAGGAGTATGCATCAACCTGCCAATGCCTATGTCCTGTTGAAATGCAATTACAGAAGCCATATTTTCTGCCATTTGCACCCCACAAAGATTTTTTTTTCTTATAAATTTTTATTTGATTCTTTAAAAAAATATATTGGATAGAGGCAGAGAGAAATTGAGAGGGGGAATAGAGGTAGAGAAGGAGAGACAGAGAGACACCTGCAGCCCTGTTTCATCATTCTTGAAGCTTCTCCCTGAAGGTAGAGACCAGGGGCTTGAACTTGTCCACTATAGTGTGTGTGCTCAACCTGGTGTGCCACCACCTGGCCCCTTATCCTTTAAGCTTATTAGGCATGAGATAAAATATCCTTAGAGTAAACAACTAAAAAAATTTTTTTTTCATGGACTGGTCACAGAATGGATCTGTTCTTTATGAATGACATCTTTGCCTCATTTGCAGTCAATTGCTATTTATTTATATTTTGACTTTTATACAGGTTGATTCTTTCACATAGTAAAACTTGGGAAAATTACTGAGCTATGGTTCAAATTCCTTTGTACATTTTTGTTGAGAAGTTAGGTTGTTGTTTTATATAATCGTCATTTATGCTTACAGTACAAGGTTGTTTGGCAGCAATGCATTAGTGGCTCTTGGCCCCAGAACCAGTCTTCTGTATATCCTGGCAAATTATTTTACTAGAAATCAGAACTCACCACAGTTCTGATATTTCTTTTAAGAATGAGCCAATCTTGTGCTTAAGCATAATTTCTTAGAATAATATATCTATTTTTCTAAAGGTGTTGATAGGTGAATGCATTTGTGTTCACACTTTTTAATTTATATATTTTTTATTTATAAAATGAAAATAGAATAATGGTTACACAAACAGATCTCATGCAAAAATAAAACAAAATGGTAATACTGACAAGACCATAGGATAAGAGGGGCACAATTCCATATAATTCTCACCAGCAGAATTCTGTGTCCCACTCCCCCTTGATAGCTTTCCTATTCTTTTATTATTATTATTATTATTTATGAAAAGGAAACACTGACAAAACCATAGGATAAGAGGGGTACAACTTTGCACTATTCCCACCACCAGAACTCCATATCCCATATCCTCCCCTGATAACTTTCCCATTCTTTAACCTAAGGTCATTATGAGGTGCAAAAGGTCTGGCTTCTGTAATTGCTTCCCTTCTGAACATGGGCATTGACAGGTCAATCCATACTTCCAGCCTGTCTTTCTTTTTCCCTAGTGGGGCAGAGCTCTGGGGAGGTACATCTCCAGGACACATTGGTGGGGTCATCTGCCCAGAGAAGTCTGGTTGGCATTATGGTAGCATCTGAAACCTGCTGGCTGAAAAGCCGTTAAGATATAAAGCAGGTCCATGAAAAATGATGAATGAAATAGTGGGGGTTGTATTGTTAAATGGGAATCTGGGGAATGTTATGCATGTAAAAAAAAATTTTAAAAAAAGATATAAAGCAGAACAGATTGATGACTAATCAATATTGCAGATGAAGATTTGGAGATTTGGGAAAAAGGTAGTAGGTCTATTTTTGGTATATTCCAAGGGGCCCATGACCCTACTAGTTTTTCAATATGTTATCTTCCTAACCCTTATTGCCCATAATTTCAAGATGGTCCTAAAATGTATTCATTGCAATTCATTTCTTAAATGTATTACCTGTATTAAGTAAAGCCCCTCAATATGCTTCCATATTTGTTTAGTATGTTTCTCATTAATATTGTTAAAATTTTAGTCAATATTTTTAGTTTGTAGGCAATATGTAAAGTAATGTTTTAACTTTAAACTGTTAATACAGTATCTGACAGGCATCTTTTTTGTTTTAGATCAATTATTATTATTAGTATACTCAAACTTGCCTCCTAGATTTCCTAAAACATATTTTGCATCTATTTAGGTATATAAATTTTTAAGAAGGAGTTTTCAGTGTGTGTTTTAATGTGGCAAACTTTATAAGGCCAAGTAAGCCTCAAAATATTTCATCATGCTCTAACATTTATGTGATATTTTAGGTGGATATAAAATTTTAGGATGTACAATTTTAGCATAAGCTTTTTTTCTCTTTATCCTTTAAAATGTCACTCAGCTGGCTTTTGGAGAAATTATATATAAATTATGTAGAAATTCCATCAATCTGGTTCTTGTTGCTTCATGAAAATCTCATTCTCATTTTTTGTAAGGATAGTTTTTTCATCTTTGCATTAACTATTTGAAGCTGATTATAAAACTGAGTGAGGATTTTCTCTTAATTTTATATTAGACTTAAGTCTGAAAATGTAACAATTTTTTTTAAATCCAGAGGAAGTATATCTATTTCCTCAAATATTGAGTGATGTATGTTTTTTAAGACTCTAGTTTCCTAAGGTTTCTATTTTCCTATTTATGTCAAATTTATTTTTATCCTCTATACTACTTGATTCTATTTTATCCTGGTATATTTTTATTTTGACTACCTATTTCTTTTAACAATTTGTCTGTTCTTTAGATTGCTGGGAAATTGTGCAGATGCAGTCACATCTGCCATGTTGTCCCCTCAGGCTACTGCTAGTTCCCACGAGAGTTGGGACATTCTCAGAGTGCCTGTTCAGCCATGTTGTGCCCTCAGGGCATTGTCTATATCCCTGCAATATTTGGAGTGCTTTGGTTACTCCTCCCTCTTCCCATTCTCACGAGTTATTATCCTATCCTGGAGTGCTATGGTTACTCCTCCCCCTTCCCATTCTCGCGAAAGCTGCTCCTATAAAAGCCTTTCTTCTTCCTCACCTCGTTCTCTTGCCAGCGCTTCATTCAGGTGTTCAGATGCAGGAAAGGTTACTGCGTGAGGCGGCCATTTTTGCTACCTCCACGTGGTCCAACCTGCTTCTCTAGCACCCAACTCTGAGGTGCCAGCGCAAATAAAGATTTGTGTTTCCTCTTCGCTCCGAACCCCTCCTTTCTCTCCTCTCCGCAGCCCGCACACAACATTAGATTTCCCAATTGATTGGAATAGTTAAAATAAAAATATTAAAAATAGCTATTTTAATTCTACATTACTATCAGATACTTCACTTGAACTACTAGAGCACTTTTATATTATATCCAACTAGTTCTTTCTCCCCAAATTAATTGAGAAATAATTGAACAATTGAAGCATACATACACACACACATACACACACACACACACACACACACACACGGTGATTCTTTGGCTTACATATACACAGTAGAATTATTATTACCAAGATCAAGTTATATAGCAGGTTTTTTTTTAAAATTAATTAATTTGTTTTTGTAGAGACAGAAATTGAGATTGAATTTGAGAGAGGCACCTGCAGCACAGTTTCATCAATTATGAAACTTCCCTTCTGCAAATATGATGGAGGCTTAAAGTCTAGTCCTTGAAGACTATAATATATGCATACTGCCAGGTGAGCCACCGCCTAGCCCCAAATTCTACTCTTGAAACTTTCAGTTTTGTAATCACTGACAAACTAACATTATTATTATTACTACTACTATATGCATAAACATGTAATGAGGTATTTTTATAAATGAAAATTTATAAATTATTATATTATCATTATTATTACTATTATTTGTTACTGTGACTATGGACAAACTTTTTCAGACAGAGACAGACATGCGAGAGAGGGAAAGTCATCATAGAATGAAAATTTCCTCCAGAATTGTGGGGAGCTATCAAGCTAGAACATGAGTGAAGGATAGAACAAAGCAGGCACACTATCTAGGTGAACTATTTTGTTGACCTGAAAGTTTTTAAATTATTGATCTATGTAACTATATTTCCTTTCATACCTATTCCGTTGCAAGAACCATTAATTTCTTTCCCAATTAAAGCACTTATTTTATTTTTTAAATTTATTTAAAGAGTTTAGACCTAGTACATAAACAATTTCATTGCTCATTCAGATAGAAAGAGTAGCATTCTATAGTTTTGCAATATGGTTTGAAATCAGGAAGTATACTTCTGGTTTTATATATATTCTTTTCTTTCCTTCTTCCTTGTTTCTTTCTCCTCTCCCTTCCTTCCTTCATCCTTCTTACCAGAGCACTGCTTGTCACTGGTTTGTGGTGGCACTAGGGATTGAACCTGGGATTTATAAATTCCAGGTATGAAATTTACTTGTATAGCCATAATACTAAGTCCCCATCTCTTTTCTCTTTCAAGATAGCTTTGGCTATATAAGAATAGCTATGATGCTACACAAATTGGAAGATAAATTTTATTTCTATTTCTGAGAAATATATCATTGGAATTTTGATGGTATTCCATTTACTTTGCTTATCACTTCAAATAATATAGGTTTATAATTTTTCACTCCAACAAGGAAATTTATATTTGTACCTATTTTACTATCAATATTTATATTTTAAATCTGGAATAATATATTTTTGCTTGTTTGATTAAATTTATTACTAAGAATTTTGTTATTTTTGCATCTTTGATCTTTACTGAATTGTATTACATTTATTAATTTTACTTTTTTTTACTTTACTAGAACTCAGCTCTTTTCTGGTATATGGTCATGCTAAAAATTAAACCTGGTACCTTCAAGCCTTAATTCTGAGTTTTCTAGGCATTCTCTGCCTTCTACAAGTTTTTTTTTTTTTTTTTTGTAGTTGAGTATCATTTTTAAAGTATGTTCTTTATCTGAAAACACATATTTTCCTTTTTTTTTTTTCTCTGTGACTTGCAAACCTTTTCTTTCTTTCTACTCTTTGGTTTCTCTGACTATGCTTTCCATTATTATGTCAGGTAGAATGAAGAGGAAGGGGAATTTTGTTCCTTTGATATTAAAGGAAACACTACTAACTTTTCACTGTTGAGTATAATGTTAGGTGTTGATTTGGTTACACAGCCTTTATTAATTCTGAGTTCTTGCTTTTAGACTTAATTTAATAATACTTAAGAAGAATTTTGAAGTTTGTCAAATTACTTCTGCATGTCTTGAGTTCATCTTATTTGTATCTTTAAATCTGTTAATGTATATATCACATACATTTGCACTATGAAGGTTATTGTATCTCAAGGAAAAAACTCATTTTATAATGATGTGTGACCATTTTTATATTCTCTTCAATTTGTTTTATTAGTGATATTTTGAACACTTTTCCATCAGTTCAACAGACTTTATTTCTTGTCACTGGTTTATGGTGACTTTAGGGACTGAACCTGGGATTTATAAATTCCAAGTATGAAATGTACTCGTATAGCCATGATGTTAAGACATGTTGCTAAACTATAGTAACATTATTTAACAGTAACATTTTTTACTGACTATAGAGATTATGATAACACTTCCCTTAAAAAGTTCATTTCGGGGTGTCGGGCAGTAGCGTAGCAGGTTAAGTATCCCAGTTGGAGCCCCCAGCTTCCCACCTACAGGGACTCATTTCAGGCGGTTAAGCAGGTCTGCAAGTGTCTATCTTTCTCTCCCTCCCTCTATGTTCCCATCCTCTCTCCATTTCTCTCTGTCCTATCCAACAACAATGGCATCAACAACAACAATAATAATAACTACAACAATAATAAAGAAAACACCATGGGCAATAAAAGGGAAAGTAAATAATAAAAAAATATTAAAGTTTATTTGGTCCCTCTTCTTCTAAGTCCTCAAGGCTTGCAGTAAGGTCATTTATTTGAGTTTTTTCTTGTTCTTTAATATGTGCTTGTATGGCTATGAGTTTTTCTCTCAGTAGATTTAGCTGTGTCCCAAATACTTTGATAGCTTGTGTCTTAATTTTCATTTGTTTCTAGGAACATTTGAATTTCTTGCTTGAATGCTGCAGCAGATGAGTGGCTGAGAAAGCTGTGGTATATATACACAATAGAACACTAAGCAGCTATTAAGAACAATAAACCCACCATCTCTGATGCATCTGAGATGGAGCTAGAAGGAATTATGTTAAGTGAGCTAAGTTAGAAAGACAAAGACAAGTATGAGATGATCCCATTCATAAACAGAAGTTGAGAAAGAAGAACAGACTGAGTTTGGAGTATGGCACCAAAGTCACAATCTCTGGGTAGAGGGTGAAGATGGATGTTCAGCTTACTGGGGAGGGTGACGGGGAGAGACAAAGACTTTTGGTGGTAGGAATGGTGCTACTATACACTCATATAAACTTACAGTTTCACAAATAACTATTTAACTAATAGAGGGGAAAAATGGATTGAATGTCTCAAACTTTTTGATGCATAAACCATAGGCTCAGTATATGTTCCTTCAATCTAAGCACTTAAGACTTCAAATTGAAAAGGTCTTACCCGAGTAATGAGGGTGAAGGGTTGACATTCTATGCCTGACATCTCTGGCCATTCCATCAGCTGGGGCCCTAATCAGAGAGTCCTGAGATTCCCAAACAGACTTGATGGGCCTAGAACTTGAATAAATCCCTGTCTCCATTGTTACGGGTCATTTCTATCAGGAACAGCACAGTAGATCCCTTTGTGGGCCCGATAGGACTTTGCCTTCAACTTGTATCAATAATGGTAGAGAATGTTCCATCCTCTGAAGGGAGGATAGACAACATACTCTATGCTACACCTGAGGAAGATGAGTCAATATTGGGGCAGTTTGGAATGTTCCTATGCATGGCCACAGAATGTGAGCTCGGATCTATAGGGATGCAGAGGTCACATAGGCTCCTAAGCTGATTAGGGGCCCCAGATGACATCAAATCAATGGAGTTTACAGTCAACAATATTTATACCCTTTTCTCATATTAGTGAGCTACTCTCTTCCCTGATCCAGCTTTCTGGTCCCTTTTCCAGCCATGACATCATCTTCCCAGAAAATAACTTGGATCTACTGGCATATCAGATTTCAGGATCAGGGGGAAAAAGTGAAAGGAAAAAAAAAGAACTAGTATAGCCACAGGCCGTTTGGAATTTAACTGGAATATGCCTACTAGGTACCTACAAAATGGAGGACCCCAACTCTTCATCTGCACTATTCCAGCCCTTAGGTCCATGACTGGTCAATGGTTTGTTTGGCTTTATATGTTAATTCGCTTGTCAACCACCAGGTTCCAGTTGCTAACATGATGCTGACCAGACTTCCCTGGACAGATGACCCCACTAATGTGTCCTGGAACTCAGCTTCCCCAGAGCCCCACCTCACTAGGGAAAGAGAGAGGCAGGCTGGGAGTATGGATCCACATATCAACATCCATGTTCAGCAGGGAAGAAATTACAGAAGCCAGACCTTCAACCTTCTGCATCCCACAATGACCCTGGGTCCATACTCCCATAGGGTTAAAGAATAGGAAAGCTATCAGGGGAGGGGATGGGATATAGAATTCTGGTGGTGGGGATTGTGCAAAGTTGTATCTCTCTTATCCTATGATTTAGTCAATGTTTCCTTTTTATAAATAAAAAATTTTAAAAAGACTTCAAATTGGTAATCAGACTGAATTTTAACAGTGGGCTAAAATTATTATTATTATTTTTTAATTTTTTATTTAAGAAAGGATTAATGAACAAAAACATATGGTAGGAGGGGTACAACTCCACACAATTCCCACCACCCAATCTCCATAACCCACCCCCTCCCATAATAGCTTTGCCATTCTCTAGCCCTCTGGGAGCATAGACCCAGGGTCGTTGAGGGGGGCTCAAATTATTAATATATTTCTAATAATGTGTTGTTCTTTGAAATATTGTCTCCAAAAAGCTTAGACCAGGGAGAACAGAAGCAACTGGTGGTGTTACTTTACAAGATACAGCTATATGTAAATAGCATAAAAGGACATAAATTATGGTAAGATTTTATATGATAGAGCAAATCCTAACAATGGGATTTTCAAAGTTAACTCAATTGCCAAATAATTCAGTTATAGCAATAACTACCTAATGCCTTCTTAAAGTCTAAGACAGCAGGAAACTTCCTCTTTTAGTATAAAGTCCATACATCTCCCAGTTCTGGAACCTCTAGAGTGGGGCTCAATTTCCTGCATGCTTCTCTCAATTCACACCAACTGATACTGCATCTGTTGATACCAGTCTAGTCAATGCAACCAGTATCACCTTGGCATGCTTCACTTTGGACTGTGTCCAGAGACATCAGGTGTGGAATGTCAACTCTTCAGTTTCATTACTCTGGCGAAATCTTTCCTAGCTCATGGGACTACTTAACTCCATTTCAAGTGGTACACTTAACAAAACCCAGGGCCCATAAGATAGGGCATATGTACATGTAACCACAGTTAGGGAAAATATATACCTTAAAGCAAAAATGCACAATAATTTCCTTGAGCTGCAGGTTTGATTGACAACTTATTTCATACCGTGACAGTCACAAGCTGGTGCCTCATGACTACATGAGACCACTGAAATGTCTTCGCAGGCAAATTATGTATTCTATATTTTTTTTTTGAGAGAGAGAAACAGAGCATGAGAAGGAATGAGAGAGAGAAAAAAAGGGTCACATAATAGCACTGTTTTGCTATCTACAAGTCTGCTCCATATTTATCCTTGATTGTGTGATCAGTGTTTCCACAAGTTGCTTGGGCAGTAGCCCAGGTCCTTATGTATGATGCCATGGAATCTATGCCAGAGTAAATTTCAGGTCCTCTTTTTCCCTTCACATGTATTGTTATAAATTTTGTTTTTAGAATGACTTTTGCTGATAACCGTGTTTTAATATGTTATAAATCCATTTTATTTATCTTAAAGTAATCCTTGATTTTCTTCCTTTCTTTCTTTCCTTTTTTTTTTTTTTTGAAACATTAGTCTTTCAGGAACATGCTATCAAATTACCACATTTGTAAATATTTTTCAGTTTTTCTTTTCCAGTGATTTCTAGTTTCAAATAATTATGGTCAGAGAATTATTTGATATGATTTCAGTATTTTCAAGCTTACTGCAGAAGTGGTGGTTGGATTAAAAATACGCGTGTATGCAGATCTCCTAGGTAACAGGGACCTGGGTCTTTTAGGCTCTCCACATAGCTTGAGGAGGAATACAGTAGCAGAACAGGACCTTCCATGATAATGTGTATTAGTGGTGTAGTCTCAGCACATCTTGGGAACACTGGTTCAAAGTCTGAGCTCAACTCTGGGAACAGGCTCAAAATAACAATAACACATCTCTAACAATGTTCTACTAAATTTGCATGTCAGGACTCAAGGAGCAGAGTGTAGCACACTTTTTTTTAAGTAGTTTGAGTAATGGTAGGTTTATCGTGCTGACCAGGGGCCCATAGGAAAGTTGCAGAACAGTAGCAGCTTGTGTACTATTGAGGGAGTAACACTGAAACTTCAAACATAGAAGCAAGGCTCAGAGAAACAAAAGTTCTGGTTCCGGAGGTGGGGAGGTGCTGTGGTATCCTGATACCAAGGATAGAAGTCTCACTGCAGTGGCAATTCTGTATAAGAGGAGAGCTGATTTTTTACCTTCAATATTACTTTTCCCCAAAATATTTCATGACTGTAATCTTTCTGAATTAAGAGATGTCTTCTAAAAAATGTAACCCCAAAACCTCATTCATTACCACCACACTAGTTAAGGAATCACTTTAACCTGTACATTAAACTATTAAATTTACATCACGCCACTGTTTCTTTTACCAATTGCTCTATGCTTGTTTATTACCTTAGTCCTCTGAACAGGAGAAAGAATGTCATAATTTGAATTAGGAGGCTCAGCGTTCATACTCAAATTCTCTTTGCACGTACAGTATATGGCATAGTATAGAGAAAACCAGCACATATATTTTGATAGACTTATAGACCACTGCAAAGACTTGAAATGGATCAATGAAAAAAAAATATTTATATCTTCTGTGCTGGATTTGATAGATTAAGATTATGCCAAACAGGATAGGTGCTTTCAAATAAGTCTATAAGAGACTCACTGATTTAACTTTATATAGAAAACTTTCATTACTAAAGAGTATCTAAACTCTGATTTCTTGTTTGCATGCTTAAATTTATGGAGATGATATCATGCAGTGAATACTTATCAGGGATAGTGGGGGACTTTCTAGTATGTTTAAATTCTAGGTGTATTTTGGTCATGTTCAAAATATGGAGGTTGACTACAATGATGTTTTCACACCAAATGTGATGTAGAATTGATTTTGTGCAATTAAGAGCTGTCTCCCCAGAGAAAGCCATGGGCCTGATGATTCTAGCTTTGCAATGTGTTTTAGGGTTGAAGTAAAAGAAGTCTCAAGGGAAATCAAATAGTGTTGAGTAGTATGACTGGAAACTAAAAAATATCTTCAGCAATAGTACGGAGTCTGTAGTCACTATTTCTAATTCTATAGAGAGCTGCTTATTATTTCCTATAAAAACTTGAATTTCCCACACAAAGCAGAACTTAGACAAGAGTTGGTGTATTGCACCAAAGTAAAAGACTCTGGTGTTTGGGGAAGGGTTTAGGTCCTGGAACATGATGGTAAAGGAGGACCTAGAGGGTATTGAATTACACATGTAGAAACTACTGCATTTTACTGTTGACTGTAAACCATAACCCACCAATAAAGGGGAAAATAAAACTTGAATTTCCCCCACATGATGTTTTATCTTGATTTAGAAACTTTCCTATTGCCAGGAAAAATGGACAAACAGATGGAAACTACTTAGGGCAAATATGGATCTTTATTTTTGATGTTCAATTAGTCAAGGTGTAAAAGCAGCTGACATACTTTTTGTCCCCGAATTAAATGATTTTGATAATAGAAGGTGCTTCAAGCCAAAATCACTTGACTAGTAGGAAGTATTTGATTTTTACAAAACAAGGGAACTGTTTACAAGTACCAAGACATTTTCTGGAGAGGGTGTGGGGTCAAAGGAACCCTCCTGCACTGCTGGTGGGAATGTCAGTTGGTCCAACCTCTGTGGAGAATAGTCTGGAGAACTCTCAGAAGGCTAGACATGGACCTACCCTATGACCCTGCAATTCCCCTCCTGGGGATATATCCTAAGGAACCCAACACATCCATCCAAAAAGATCTGTGTACACATATGTTCTTAGCAGCCCAATTTGTAATAGCCAGAACCTGGAAGCAACCCAGGTGTCCAACAACAGATGAGTGGCTGAGCAAGTTGTGGTATATATACACAATGGAATACTACTCAGCTGTAAAAAATGGTAACTTCACCGTTTTCAGCCGATCTTGGATGGACCTTGAAAAAATCATGTTGAGTGAAATAAGTCAGAAACAGAAGGATGAATATGGGATGATCTTACTCTCAGGCCGAAGTTAAAAAACAAGATCAGAAAAGAAAACACAAGTCGAACCTGAAGTGGAATTGGAGTATTACACCAAAGTAAAAGAATCTGGGGTGGGTGGGTGGGGAGAATACAGGTCCATGAAAAATGATGAATGAAATAGTGGGGGTTGTATTGTTAAATGGGAATCTGGGGAATGTTATGCATGTACAAACTATTGTATTTACTGTTGAATGTAAAGCATTAATTCCCCAATAAAGAAATAAATTTTTAAAAAAAGTCATCTTATTCCTATTTAATGTGACACCAGGCAATTTTTATTCTGTATTTTTTAATTTTTTTGCTTTATTTACTCATTTATTATTGGATAGAGACAGAGAGAAACTGAGGGGGGAAGGTGAAAGGAAAAAAAATCACTGAAGAATTATTAAATTCCTACATACCATGTTTTCTTCTTCAGAACTCAATATAATCTAGGTGATAGTAAAATTTGAAAGTTAGACATTATTACTATATTAAAGACTAGAAAATGATGCTGGTATCATAACATGCTATTTAAGCACTCAGCATTTATTTAGGTAAGAATTGTCTGCGCACTTAAGTAGAATATTTTCAATTACAACTACAAATAATGAAAACAATGGTAAAGATTAACCTGAAGTTATCAAATGGTGACTATGCTGAAAAGTGTTTTATTCTGCCGCACCAAAACTAATTGCACTTTCAGAAACGATGTGAGTTTTAGTAACTTGATACATTAAAAGATGAAAAGTCATTACTGATATATAATAATCACCTGAAAGAGAAACAATAGTTTTTCACATATCCTGTTCAAGCTATAAACCTGTTGAATGTTTTCCTTAACACTGAAATTATCTTCTGTTTGAGGATGGAATATAAACATATCTCATCATTTATTTTTAACGTCCTAAACTAAGCTCTTTTATGACATATTAACTATGATAAGCAGAAGAGGCAGGGTGCTAATTACTATAGTGATGTGATCCATTTGCTAAATGATGAGAACATCAGTATTTCACAAGATTTAGCTGCTGAAACATTTAATGCCAGACAATCCAAGCCTGGCAACTCTGATAGTAATCTTCTGTGTGTACTGGTTAATATTCAGACACTTCCTTTTCATTATGAAATATAAATGCTTTTTCCTTCTTGCAGCAATTTAGATTATAAAAGATGGCAGATGTATAATAATGTCTAGTCTGATTGCAGTGTGAGGCAGACTCAGCGGAGAGCCTGCAGATGTCTCATAGTTAGTGAAAATCAATCTTTTAAATTATTTAATGCAAATTGAATGTCATCCTCTAGCAAACTGTTGTACAAAATACTCTAACATAAAGATTAAGAACTAGAATAAATAGTTGGCTTATCACACTGAAATAATGGGGAATTAACTTTTCATACTCAGTCATATTATTCAATTGAGCCCAGTTCAGTAGTTTAGTACTAAGCAGAATATGTTCCTATTTATTTATTTATTTATTTATTTATTTATTTTTGTCACCAGACTTATTTCTGGGTCTCAGTGTCAACACTATGAATCCATTTCTTCTGGTAGGTATTTTTTCTCTTTTTTTTCTTTATATTTTATTTTATAGGGAAGATAAATTGAGATAAGACAAGGAGGTAGAAAGAAGAAAGAGACACCTATATACCTGCTTTATCACTCATGATGTTTTGCCCCTGCAGGTGGTGGACGGGGGCTAGAACCTGGACCCTTGAACATGGTAACATGTGCGCTCAACAAGGTGCACTCAAATTTATGCCTGCCACTAAATATACTAATTGTATATTTTTTTAGTTTAGTGTTTTCATATCTATATGTACTCATAAAATAAAGTGACTTTAATTTGTTCCTTTAAAATCAACAGGATAAAATATGTGTTTTCTCAAAATATAAGCAAGAGCAATTGATAAAGTTTTTAAAGGACTTGTTAATTTCTTTTTTTAATATTTATTTATTTCCTTTTTTTGCCTTGTTTTATTGTTGTAGTTATTGTTGATGTTGTTGTTGGTTAGGGCAGAGAGAAATGGAGGAGGGGAAGACAGAGAGGGGGAGAGAAAGACAAACACCTGCAGACCTACTTCACAACTTGTGAAATGACGCCTCTGCAGGTGGGGAGCCAGGGGCTCCAATCAGGATCCTTACACCGTCCTTGTGCTTTGTGCCTCCTGTGCTTAACCCGCTGCGCTAACTCCCGACTCCCTGCTAATTTCTTTAAAAAGTTAAAATTGGGATGGAGCAGTGGCACAAAAGGTTATGCGTTCATATTAACATGCTTAAGGACACAGTCTGAACCTCGCTTCCTCACCTACAGGGAGGTGCTTTACAAGTAGTAAAGCAAGTCTGCAGGTGTCTTATCTTGCTCCTTCTCTATCTCTTCTCCCCTCCCAATTTATATCTGTCCTATCAGTATAATAGAAAGAAGAAAAGAAAAGAAAAAGAAAGGAAAAAGGAAAAACATCCACTGCTCCCAGTGGATTCATAGTGCTAGCACCAAGCCCCAGGGGTGGGAAAAAAGTGAATGTATTATCAATATAAGTGGCAGGCAATGCTTAAAAACAGAGCAACACAGAATAAAACTGTCGACAATTAGAACAAGTTTTGCATAAACTTATTTTAGTCTTAATAAAAGGAAGAAGAGATGTTTTATCTGCAAAATTAACAGGGAAGCCCCTATATAGCTGAACAACAGTGAGTTTTGGCAAACACTTGTTAATGGCTCAAACTAAATTTAATGAGGGTATTATAAAAACAATCTCAACATACACAATAACTGTTTTTCTTAAATTCTAAAATTCTTTAAAGCCTTGATATTTCAGTCTAAATGGTTGTGCTTAGGTCATGTTCACAGGGAGTTCTCAGTATTTGTAGGTCCCAGTGCTAATACTTCATTAACTTTGATTGAGTCCTAAAGATATAAACCTCCTTTTGACAAATCTTTTCTGCTGATATTTTATAATTTGAACACAATTAACTTCTCTTTCTCTCTGTCTCTGTCTCTCTTTTGTACTTGGCAGTATAACTAAAGGGAACATCTTGGAATTGCTTTTACAATTAAGCAATTATAACATTTTTTTTAGCTTTCCAATGGGAAAAAATTACCTGATAATATCACCTTCCAGCATAACTTTGCCTTAATCCCACTTGAAATTTTCTCCAGTTAAATTTTTGTGATATCAAGGAAAAATTTAGATTGAAACAACTTAATCTTTTTAGCTATTAAGAACTTTTTTTCACTAATGAAAGCTGTCATATATCACTAAAACACAGTTCTAAGAAATTTAATGATGATATATAGTATCCCTCAATGAAGACATTTTATCTTTGAGCCATGAGAATTAGACCTAGGAAAATTGAGTTTCAAGACCACAGAAAGTAAGACTTACAGTCTTTAGGTTCAGTTTTATTTTTATTGAAAAGCACTAGGTGATCGTTTATCCATATCTAAAGTATATCAAGAATAAGTACTAAGACTGGTTTTTTACTGTTTCTACTCTTGACCCTTAGCTAACATACATAAAGAATTACTAAAGATTGATGTTTAAAAGGCAGAGTCAGAAGTTCCTGTGCTACCAGTAGAATTTGCTCAAGGTTGCAAATATTTCACATCCAAAATTCAGATATTGAAATCAAGTTACCAATATGAAAGTTTTAGAGGTGGGGACTTTAGGTTGCTAATGTGAGGTTCAAATCTCAAAAACAAACTGTGCCATTGTTAGCCAGGTTTCACTAGTAATTCACAAACTCATAATTTATTGAAAAATCCAAATTATCATAGCATATAACTATATTTAACAGTAAAAGAGGACTTTATATCATATTAATATGAAGCTTAAGAGATTGGTAAGCGAATACTATGAAAGGAAAGGTCTCACCCGAGTGATGAAGCTGAAGGGTTGTCATTCCACATCTGAAATCTCTGGACACAATCTGAAGTGAAGCATGCTGAGGTGGCACTCATTGCGTTGATTTGCTTGTGATCGTCAGATGCAGCATTATTTTATATGAATTGAGAGAAGCATGCAGGAAAGTGGGACCAGGTGGTCCACTTCCCAATAAAATCCACAAACCTAGATATAGACCAGGTCCCCTGAGATAGAGCATATGTTTACACGTGTCCATAAACCAGGGAAAATATTTATACCTGAAAGAAGAAGTACACAGGAGTCTGCAGAGAGTACCCACCCCCCAACACTTCATCTGCACTATTCCAGCCTTTAGGTCCGTGATTGTTCAACAATTTGTTTGGCTTTGTATGTTAACTCTCTTTTCAGCCACCAGGTTCCGATGATGCCGACCAGACTTCCCTGGACTGATGACCCCACCAATGTGTCCTGGAGCCCCACTTCCCCAGAGACCCACCCTACTAGGGAAAGAGAGAGCAGACTGGGAGTATGGATCGACCAGTCAACGCCCATATTCAGCGGGGAAGCCAGACCTTATACCTTCTGCAACCCACAAGGACCCTGGGTCCATGCTCCCAGAGGGATAGAGAATGGGAAAGCTATCAAGGGAGGGGATGGGATATGGACATTGGGTGTCAGGAATTGTTTGGAGTTGTACCCCTCCTATTCTATGGTTTTGTTAATGTCTCCTTTCTTAAATAATAATAATTAAAAAATCAAGTGCACTCAAAAAAGAGAGAGAGAGATTGGCAAGCTAGCACACATCTGTTAGATCTGGGAAAAGGGTCACTTCTTAGAGTTAAAGTGGCATTTGCCAAGACCAGAAAAACAGAAAAACCCTTCAGGATCATTGATGTGAAGTCTACATCAGTGATTTATTCTGCCACTTAATACAGCTTTCAGAGGTGTGTTATCAGGACTGTCAACCTTAATTCAAGTGAGAGTACTCTTCACAGCCAGGCTTCTTGCCTTTCCTGTGTGGAAGACAAAAGGAGTGACAGATTCTGCTAAGTCTAAAACTCAATAGGGGAAAACATAATTAAATCCTAGAGATTTAAGAATAAATCTTTGTAGGGGCCAGGTAGCAACTCACCTGATACAACACACTCATCACAGTGTACAAGAAGCCAGAATCAAACTCCCAGTCCCCACCTGCAAGGTGGGAAGCTTCACAGGTGGTGAAACAGTGCTGTAGTTTTCTTTCTTTCCCTCTTCCCTGTCAATTTGTTGGTCTCTATCCACTAAAAAAAGAATGAATCTTTGTGGTTCTATTATTTACCTTTTAGGCACATTGAGGTATCCTAAGTATGATGATGGAGGATTGCAACCATGTGACAAATGGCTTGTAAATCATTACTTCCCTAATAAAAAACAAAAAAAATCTCAGGAGCTAGTAAAATAGCTCACTTTCTTTTTTTTTAATTTTTTTTTTTATTTAAGAAAGGAGACATTAACAAAACCATAGAATAAGAGGGGTACAATTCCGCACAATTCCCATAACCCTATTTCCATATCCCATCCCTTCCCCTGATAGCCTTCCCATTCTCTAGCTCTCTGGGAGTATGGATCCAGGGTCATTGTGGGTTGCAGAGGGTGAAAGGTCTGGCTTCTGTAATTGCTTCCCCACTGAACATGGGCATTGACTGGTCGACCCATACTCCCAGTCTGCCTCTCTCTTTCCCTAGTAGGGTGGGGCTCTGAGGAAGTGGAGCTCCATTATACATTGATGGGGTCCTCTGTCCAGGGAAGTCTGGTCAGCATCTTGCTGGCATCTGGAACCTGGTGGCTGAAAAGAGAGTTAACATACAAAGCCAAACAAATTGTTGAACAATCATGGACCTAAAGACTGGGATAGTGCAGATGAAGTGTTGGGGGGTATTCCCTGCATGCTCTTGTGTACTTTTGCTTTCACGTATATATTTTTTCCCTAGTTTATGGGCACGGGTGAACCTATGCTCTATCTCAGGGGACCTGGACTATACCTAGGTTTGGGGACTTTATTGGGGAGTGGAACACCTGGAATGGAGTTAGAGAATACTATGAAAGGAAAGGTCTCACCCGAGTGATGAAACTGAAGGGTTGTCATTCCACACCTGAAGTCTCTGGTCACAGTCTGAAGTGAAGCATGCTGGGGTGGCACTCGTTGCGTTGATTAGGTTGCGATCCGCAGATGCAATATTATTTGATTTGAACTGAGAGAAGCATGCAGAAAAGTGGGCCCCACCCTAAGGTTCCAAGACTGGTTCTAAAGGCTCTATGGTGGAAATGTGAGGTTCCTGTTGTCTTAGAGTTCAAGAAGACAATGGATAGTTATTGTTATCGTCACATTATTTGGTGATAGGGTTAACTTTGGAAAGTCCCTTTGATAGGGTTTGGGGTATAATACCCAGCATCTTGTATATAGCTATGCTACCGGTTGCTTTTGTTCTCCCTGGTCTAGGCTTTTGGGAGAGACAACGTATCAAAGATAGCCTATGTATTAAAAAGACTCAGTCTGTGTTTTAAGAAGTTCTAGACATATCATCAGTTTTTCGCCTCTCATATTAATTAAATAGTGGTTTACATGTCTACACTTTAATAGGACTGTACATAAACACTACTCCGACCACCAAAAACTGTGTCCCACCCCCCCCCCCCCACCATGCCGGGAAGCCCAATGGCCACCCTCCCCTTCACCACAGGGTTTTTACATTGGTGCCCTGCTCTCGATTTAATCAGATCCTGCTTTTACTTTCCCTTTCTGTTCTTCTTTCTCAACTTCTGTTGATGAGTGGGGACATCCCATACTCATCTTTATCTTTCTGACTTAGCTGACTTAACATAATTCCTTCTAGCTCTGTCCAAGATGGGTCAGAGAAGGTGGGCTCATTGTTCTTAATAGCTGCATAGTATTCCATTGTGTATATGAACCACAGCTTTCTCAGCCACTCATCCGCTGTTGGGCACCTGGGTTCCTTCCAGGTTTTAGTTACTATGAATTGCGCTGCTATGAACATAGAGGTACACACATCTTTTTGGTTGGGTGTTATGGAATCCTTGGGGTATATCTCCAGGAGAGGAATTACTGGGTCATATGGAAAGTCTATGTCTAGCCTTGTGAGAGTTCTCCAGACTGCTCTCCAGAGAGGCTGGACCAGTTTACCTTCCCACCAGCAGTGTAGAAGGGTTCCTCTGTCCCCATAGCCTCTCCAACATTTGTTGCTGCTGTCCTTTTTAATGTATGCCATTCTTATAGGAGTGAGGTGGTATCTCAATGTTGTCTTTATTTGCATCTCTCTGATAATCAGCGACCTGGAACAATTTTTCATATGTTTGTTAGCCTTTTGGATCTCCTCTGAAGTGAATATCTTGTTCATATCCTCTGCCCATTTTTGGATGGGGTCATTTGCTTTTTTGGTGCTAAGTTTGATGAGTTATCTGTATATTTTGGTGATTAGTCTTTTGTCTGATATATGGCATGTTAAGATCTTCTCCCATTCTGTGAGGGGTCTCTTTGTTTGTGTGATAGTTTCTTTGGCTGTGCAGAAGCTTTTCAATTTGATATAGTCCCATTGGTTTGTTTCTGCTTTAGTCTTCCTTGCAATCGGGTTTGTTTCATCAAAGATGTCCTTGAGGTCTAGGTGGGAAAGTGTTTCACCAACGTTTTCCTCTAAGTATTTGATAGTTTCTGGTTTGACATCCAGGTCTTTGATCCATTTGGAGTTGATTTTTGTTTCTGGTGAGATAAGGTGGTTCAATTTCATTCTTCTGCATGTTTCAACCCAGGTTTCCCAGCACCATTTATTGAAGAGAGTCTCCTTCTTCCATTTAATACTTTGGGCCCCCTTATCAAAGAGTAGATGTCCATAGGTGTGGGGGTAATAGCTCACTTTCATAGTACATTGCTTTGCCATGTGCCATATGGCCTAGGTTCAAGCACAGTCCCCACCACATTGTAGGAAGCACCTGTGCTGTTCTCTTTCATTTCCCCTCTCTCTCTCTCTCTCACTCTCTTCTTCTTCTCTCTCTCTTTCTGCCTGCATTCAGAAAGCAAACAAACAAACAAAAATCTTGGTGGTTACTGCATGGAATAAGCACACCTTGTAAGGAAATAAAATTTTAAGATATTAGGAAATAATTGATAGATTGAATGCTTACTCCTCTCCCTTATTTGTAGAAAGCCTAATCCACAGCACAGGTGTTTGGAGTGGTGGAAACTTTTGCAAGTAAAAATGGTTTAGTCCTTTAATAAAAGAGACCCCAGAGCAGTCCTCCTTCAACCCTTATAGCATATGTCGGCACAGAGGAAAGAAAGGCTATCTATGACTCAGGAAACAAAACCCTTCTCAGACACTAGATACTCTGGTAACTTGACCTTGGAACTTTAGCCTCTAGAAACATGAGAAATAAATTTCTGTTGTTTATTACCCTTTACTATTTTTGATATAGCAGGCAGAGCAAACTAAGACATGGGCCTTGGAGGTCTACTACAGTTTTGTCATTTAAGAAGCAGGCCAGGGAAAGATCTGAAAGTAGGAAGAAGGGAAATGGAATTTTCTTGCTGTTTTCTAGTTTCCATCAGCTCTGCAGTAACACCACTGGGGGCCAATATTCTGCTACCACTCCAGTAGTAGCTACATAAAACTTCCTCTCAGAGGTCTGCTCCTGATCCCAGCAGGACTTTTTCCTCTCAGTCTTTAAATTCTTGTAATGCTGACTTCTTTTTGTTTACTAAGCCCTGGAGGTAGTATCATTTTTTTTTTTTGTCTGCAGTCACTAAGCTTTGGATTTTTTCAATTTTTGTTCTTTAGGTTTCTTCCTTCCTTCCTTCTTTCCTTCCTTTCTCTCTCTCTCTCTCTCTCTCTCTCTCTCTCTCCCCATCATTGATTTAAAATGATCCATAGGATCATAAGATAAGAGGAGTACAATTCGCACCACCAGAGTTCCTTATCCCATTCCCTTCCTTGATAGCTTCCTTATTCTTTATCCCCCTGGGAGCATGGACCCATGATCATTATGGGGTGCAGTGGTTGAAGGTCTGGCTTCTGTAATTGTTTCTCTGCTGGACATGGGTGTAGGTTTATGATGGCAGTAATCACTTTGATGGATTATATCTCCTTTGACATGCCTATTGTATTTTTATCCTTGGCTTTCCTTAATGGACCATATTTGGCAATCACTAAAGAAATGTAAACAAGATGTAGATACTAGATAAAATCTATGTTTTGAAATATTTGCATTGGTTATATTGTGGAGAAGAGATTAAAGAAAGGTATACTGCAAGTGTGACTACTAAGATTTGGAAGTGAATTTAATAAATCAAAAGGAAGGTTGACTATTATAACTGATAGAAATTGAACCAATTAAATAGACTTAAAATATAGGCTATAATATTAACTGTCTTTAATAATGAATCACATATTGACAATTAGAGGAATGACAGGGTTGAGTGTGATACTACCTGTTGAAGTGATTATCAATGCCAAATAAGATTTGAAAAATCATGAATTCAAAGTAAAAAAAATAAGTAGAATACTAATGTAATAACCAAGAGGAGGTAGCCAGTAAGTTGTAGAAACGAATCTAGTGGGATGGGGGTATAGCATAATGGTTATGCAAAAAGACTTTCATGCCTGAGGCTCTCAAGTCACAGGTTCAATCCCCTATACTGCCATAAACCAGAGCTGAGCAGTGCTCTGGTAAAAAAAAAAAAAAAAAAAAAAAAAAAAAGAAAGAAATGAATCTAGTGCTAATTTAAAGAAATTTGGGATGAGGGATATTGATGTCATGGGCTTTTGCAAGAGTAAATACAATGAAAAGAATTTATAGAACTTTAGCATTTTACTCATCTAGAACATTAACATTTAATGACATGGTGATCAACAGCAAAATTTCAAAAGAGGTATAGTATCTACAGTATTTGGAGGAAAACTAATATAGTTTTGAGTTCAGAAATTAGTAGAAGGAAATGCTGAAAAGTAGGTGGTCAGCCCTGTCAATGGCTGCTTTAAGATGGGATTTTAAAACAGTCTGAACTAGTGTAAGATGGTAAAGCAGGGACAAGGCAAGTTGATAATTGACAAAAGAAAAAAAGTCCTTTTCATGCAGGTTTTAGAAATATTAGGCTTAATTTTGGAATTTGTTCACTAGTTCAATGCATATAGTGTTTGTAAAGAAAGGTAAAAAAAAAAGTATAATTACTTGTGCTAGCTCTCTAATCACAAGTGATATTCTTTCTGTCTTTGAGTTTTCTGTACCATTCCTCTATAACTAATTGAATCTGACAACCTATGTATAGGTCCAAGTCTGATAGAAAATGCACACTGTATAAATTCTAGCAATGGTATAGATAGTTGGATTTCACAATTTACACTTTAAAAGAGTCTGAAATGATCTTTCCTTTTCTCAGCTTGCTTATGAAATAACCAATAAGATAATCAGGTGTTGCCAGCCAGTGGTATTTTGGGTATTGGAAATCTCTTGTGTTTAAATGGGAACAAAGTAGATTATTGCCATAAGATCTTTAACAGTCCATTAACCTTCACCCATACTGTTTCTCTTTTAACAATTCTTAATGAGCACAGGCACTATGAAAAAATATCTCTGCCGAATAAACTGCCATTGCAGTTTTGTCCACAATTGCCACCTTATTGAAAATCTGTGATGTAGAGTTGTGTGGTCTGAAGACTGATGATGATTATACTGGAGCTACAATATTGCTTTTTTTAAAAAGATTTTCAATACCTGGAACACTGGTTATTAAAAACAAAATTGGCTGTTCAGCAAATGACTGTTAATGTTCAAACGAACCAGAAATTTGATAATGGTTGTGTTAATTTCTGTCTAAAACACACTTTACTGAAAAGGTTTAAGGAACTCTATTTAATTCCTAATTAGCTAATATACATAACTGTATATTAAGTCTGACATTAAGTCTGTTCTGATTTCAATACTTTATAATGTTTTTTTCTTTGTACCTGGAATTGGTGCTATTGAGCCATCATAAAAAGATATGAGTTTTAAACTTCTTCAGAATGTAGGGGTAGATTTTTAGCTTTGTCCATGCATTTATATCCTTTTGTACATGAAATACAGAACACTTACCCTGACTCAGACCTTTTCTAACTGAGCAAGTTGTATAATCTCTTTAACCTTCAATTTCTTGATGGTAAATGGAAATCTGACCGTTTATTACTCTATTGGGGTATTATGAAGATCAAATAGATTAATGTATGCATAGTTCATAACAAAACATTTGTCTGACAGTTGAAAATAAATATTAGTCATGCTCAATTGCAAAGGCCTTAATATGACACCCCATTGGCCAGGTGTGTTGCATCAGCTGGAACTATTTCGTGTGATGAAAGTTTAGAACAAAAATTGGATTTATTTCAGATGATTTCTTATGAACTGACAGGAAATGAGTTAAACAAGCTTGCATGCATTAATTCATTTATGCCTAACACAACGAAATGAGAGGACTTCTATAATATAATAACCTCTCCATAAAGTTAAGCGCTCTAGCTTAGCTGGAATCCATCTTCTGTGTGTGCTCACTATGTAACCTAGGTTCTTGTGTACTATTCCTGCATAAGGAAGTAGGAGCATAGTGGTGGGTGGTAGATTAAAAGGCCCATTGTATCTAGATAGGTACTATAACTTTCCATTTATTAATTATGCTATGTAAGGTGGCCCCTCCACTGTGGGAAGCATCAATTTTCCCCTATATTTTAGTGGAAATACTAAAGGAAATGGTATAGATAAAGGGGGAAACATTTCTTCTTCTTGGAGTCTCCTAAAAAATTCTGCATTATTGGTATTGCTTGTTCCATTATGATCGATCTTACAGAGTGCAGTGCAGGTTTTGTCATTACTTTTGTTATTGGTCAGGCTCTGAGCCTGGCCATAGGTAAATATTATTAAGACCACACAGATCTCAATCCCAAGCCCTATACATGGTAAAAAGCAAGATGGTTTCAGTTTGGCCTGGAGAGTCCAGCCATGCTGAACTTCCTGTGAAGCTGGTACCATGTTAAGCAGTTCCCATGGTGGTGCCTGCACCATCTCCCCCCTTTTTATTTTCTAAATGAAACTTTCTTGTTTCCATAGAAATGGCCTTGATGCTGCGACTTAGCACTGGGAAGATTGCTGGAAAAAGAAAGATAATGATGAGGATAATAAAAATGCTTAGACCTAAATTACTAAAGAATGAGAACCATGTTTTTCCATTTACAAATGAGGACAGTTGTTCTACCATATTAGTTGCCACATCAGAGGCAGAGACCCAAGGAGTCTGGGTTTCTTCTATGGTCTGAATCTGAATCTGTAAATTTTGTAAATCCAAAGCTAGACTAGTATTATCCCATAATCCTCTGAGGTGTCTCTACATTTTCCCATGGGTGGGCAGAGTCATTGTAAGTATAGGAGGTAACACAAATCCACTTGAAATTTGAGTGACATCTTATTGTCAGTCGGGTTTTAAGATGCACTTTTTTTTAAAATTGATTTGATAAGGATCAACAAGGCCATAGTATATGAGGGGTACAATTCCATACAATTCCACATCCCATCCCCTCCATTTGGAAACTTTCCTATTCTTTATCCCTCTGGGAGTATGGACCCAGCATCATTATGGGGTACAGAAAGTGGAAGGTCTGATTTTTATAACTGCTTCTCTGGTGTATATGGGCATTGGTAGGTCAGTGCATATTTCCAGCCCATTTCTATCTTTTCCTAGTGGGGCAGGGCTCAGGAGAGGTGGAGTTCCAGGACACATTGGTGAGGTCACCTGCCCAGTGAAGTCAAGTTGGTGTCATGGTAGCATCTGCAACTTGGTGTCTGAGAAGTATGTTTAATAATAAAGAACCTAAAAGTAAGAATAGAGCAGGTGATATTTGGGGTCTCCATTTTGGAATAAGTTAGGAAGTCTATTTTAGGTATATGCACTTTTCTATGAAGGTAAAGAAAGTTTAGAAGCACATACAAATCAAGTATCACAGTTTTTGGTTTTAGATTATGTCCTTATACCTCTTTAGTTGTGGCAATTGTTTTTTCCTTTGAGAATAATAACACTTATTAGACAGAATCTATTCAAATAGTCAAAATGACTTGTGTTCTTAATATGAAAGATTATTATGGTAATTAATAGATAATTGTACACCTTTTCTATTGAGAATAATTAAAGAACTCAAAGGGTTCTTTAATTTCTGAATAAAATTCTTTAGTTCTTGAATAAAGGTTTTAAGTGTATGGCCTTGAAGTGTTTTTATTCCTTTATCCTTACAAACTATGGTGTGTGTGTGTGTGTGTGTGTTCCATAAATCTAGTTAATTTGAAAGTTTAAAATTATATCTCATTTAAAACTCCTTTGAGTTGAAATGTTTGCATACTTGAGTAAACAGAAATGATATGTTGGTCTTGTAGTTGTTAATAATTTACATTCAGTATACAGTAACCAGTGCTATACAATTCATTTAAAAATTTTGGACCAAGATAAATTTGCCATACAACATTATGTTTTATTGTAAATTGATACATTCATGTTACATAATTACCTGTATGGCATTAACTAACACCTTTATAGTAGAATACAACTGTCATGTCTTATAGTATTTCAAGCAATTATAATTCATCACTAAGCAAATTTCATGCTTATAATAGAATTGTTATGATTGCTGTATTATTAATCATTTCTCCAGGATATGTCAACTAATTGCAATTATGTTTCCTTAAATACCATCTCTCCCACTGTCCCACTCTAAGTCCCTAATAAGCATTATTTTACATTGCTTTCACAATTTCAGTTTTAAACTTATCACATATAAGAAATATTAGACTCTAACTGGCTTATCTTGCCTGACACAGTGCATTCAAAAGTCATCCATGCAGCTAAAAATAGCTAAACTTCATTTAAAATTTTTTTTCTTACTTTGTGAGTGAATAGAATTCCAGCATGTATTTATGCATTCATTTCTTTAAAAATTAATTAAAAGTATTAGACATTTAATGATGCAATTACAAGATATAGTTGCATACTATACCCAATACCAAAGTTCTGTGACCCCTCACTCTCCCAATGATAACCAAGTTATCACCATAGTTTTCACAAAGCCATACAGTTTGCTTATTTCAAGTTTTTTCCAAAGTTTATGTGTTTCAGTTCTCTATATTCCATGAGTGAAATGATCACATATAAGTGAGACTTTTACCTCTTTACTTATTTCACTATGCATAATCACCTCCTGTTCTATCTATTAATATTTTATTCCCAAAAGTACAGTGCTTTTATTGCAGAGTAGTATTCATGGAGTTTATACCGTATAACTTCTTATATCAGTCATTCATTGATGAACTTCCATTCTTTGGCTCTTGTGACATATATATATTGCCATACAGGTTATAAGCATGGTGCCTTCAAGACCAGACTACTCCACTGCTTTCCATTGGCCACTTTTTCCTCAAAAGGTAGAGACAGAAAAGAGGGGTTGTGGTTGTGAAGGAAAGAACGAGACACCTGCATCACTGTTTCATTGCTTGTGAAGTTTCCCCCATATAGTTGGGAACTTTGGGCTTGGGTCTTTACAAATGGTGGAAGCACTATCACCTACACCCCAAGATCTCATCCTTTCTTATAACTGAGTAGTGTGCCACTGAGTTTTAATCATGGTATGCAATTCTTTTAATAACAAGTTCTCAAATTTGGTTTTCTAATAATTTTGTTTAATGTTCGTGAGCAATATAGGGCTTTAGTTTTCATTTCTTGAAGTTCCCTTTCCTCACTTTGATATCAGGGTTATCATGTACATTTGCAATGAGTTTGTACATTTGCAATAAGTTTGTTTTCTGTTTTTCAATGGTTTGGAGAAGCCTGAGAGGCATGGGCATTACTTAAATGATTTATAGAATCACTTGTGAGGCTGTCTGATCATGAGTTTTCTCTAATGGGAAATTGTTTTATTATTGATTCAATTTACTAATTATGGCTTATTCATATTTCCTGTTTTTTCTCACTGATTGTTGGAAGATTATATTATAAAAAACTATGTGCTTTTTTATTGAACTACTCTTCAATATAGTATGCTTATTTTTTAAAATTTTTTCCTTAATTTTTCTACTAGAACTGACTATCATATTGTCTTGGTATAGTTACATTACTTTAGTATAACATTGTATTTGTATTTGTACCTTTAAAAGAATGTTGCATACATTCCTGTCCCTGATTAGTATCTTTTCATTTCAACTTGTGCCTTTTGCAATATTTCTTGCAAATCATGTCTAGTAGTGGTGAATTGTAATGGTTTTTTGTTTGTTTCAGAAAGTTTGTTTGTCCTTGATATCTGAAGAATATATTTGCCAGATAAATAATTTTACTAGTAATTTTTATGTTTCAGCACTTTAAATATTATTTCATCCTCTTGTGGCACATAGGATTTCTGCTTAGAAACTTACTCATACTCTGACTAGAGTTCCTTTGTAGGTTATTTTTCTTTTCTTCCTGCTTTCTTTTTTAGTCTTCTTTTTTTTAACATCTATTTCTAACCACTTCATTATAATATGCCTTGGACAATGACTTTTGCATGGAGCAATATGTTCTTTCGTTAGTTCATTTATTTGTATATCCCAGTTTTTCCTCAGGTTTAGGAAATTTTTCTATATTATTTGTTATATAAACCTTTTGTACATTCTTTATTTTCTCTCTGGAATCCTAATTATTTGAGTTTTTACCTTTCCTGTAGTATATGGTTATTATGTTACTTAATCTTTAAAAATTTTAGTTCCTACCTTTTAAAATACATTATTCCTAGCCTCCAAATAATTTAACATTCTTCCATCTTGTAAAAATGCTCATTATGTTCATATGTTTATAGGATTCATTGTTCTTCAACTCAAGACTTTGGTTTGGTCTTTTTTATAACCTCAGTCTCTTTGCTAAAGAGATTTGTTGATTTTTGGGGCCAAGTGGTGGCACACCTGGTTGAGTGCACAGGTTACAATGCACAAAGACCCAGGTTCGAGTCCCTGGTCCCCACCTGCAGGGGGAAAGCTTTGTGAGAAGTGAAGCAGGGCTGCAGGTGTCTGTCTCTCTTCTTCTCTATCTCCCCTCCCCTCTCACTTTGTAACTGTCTCTATCCAATAAATAAAGATAATAAAAAAATTAAGAGATTTGTTGATTTCATTGTTTGTATCTTATTGACTTCCCCCACAAAACTATTTTGAGTTATTTACTATTTAGATTGCAATGTTCTAAGCCTTTTATTTCAGTGACTTAGAGTTTTTTGATCACGTATTTGCTTGATTTTTCATATTGTTTCTGCTTTTACATTTGAAGTAACAGAATTTCTTTTATTATTTTTTTATTGATGTAATAATGATCAACAAGACTGGAGAATACAATTCCACACAATTACCACCACCAGTTCTGTATCCTATCCCTTCTGTATCCCATCCCCTACATTGGAAGCTTTCCTATTCTTTATCCCTCTGGGATTATGGACCCAGCATCATTATGAAGTGTAGAAGGTGGAAGGTTTGGCTTCTGTAATTGCTTCTCTGCTAGACATGGGCATTAACAAGTTGATCCATACTTCTAGCCTATTTCTATCTTTCCTAGTAGGGCAGGGCTTTTGGGGGAGGGGGTTCCAGTGAAATAACATAATTTCTTAAATTTCATGTCTTTTTTTGGTACTTAAGATCAACCAGGTTGGTTATTGACACTGCTATTCCCCTGACAGAAATGGAGTCTTTTACAGACATTGACCCATTTAAATGTGACAATTAGATAGGAAGACAAGGGAAAGATGCAAAAAAAATTGTGAAGAGATGGTGGAGCCTGGCAGAGCTTAACCTATGAGATGAGCCCCTCCAGGTAAGTCTTTTTCTCTATAGAGAGGGTGAGCAAAAGGGGGGACCCATAAATCACAAGGTTGGTGGCTATGTAAGTTTTCCCCCCTCTACAAAAATATCCTGCATCTTCCCACTGGAGCCCGGAATTCCTTAAAAAACATTTAAGCCTGCTCTGCTCTAAATTTACTGATACTATGCCCATTAGATAAAAAGAAAGGGGGAAGTGTTGGGAAATTGTGCAGATGTGGTTGAACATTGGCAGGGCCCACAAACCACTATATTTCCATACAAGTATTATTTACAGATCCCCACCATGTTATCCTCTCAGGGTATTGCTAATTCAGTTAAAACCATTGCAACAGTTGCTAAGGATGCTTCCACCTTCCCAGAGTGCCTTTTCCCTCTCTCCACCCCCTTTTCTAGCCAATTCTGTCCCGAGTTGCCACTTCAGGAATTCTCCTATAAAAGTCACTCCTGTTTCCGCTTTTTCTCTCTTTCTCTTCTGCATCCAGGCCTGAAGAAGAGCTAGCGTGCATAGTGGGAGGCAGCCATTTTGCTAGCTCCACGTGGCCTAAACCCACTCTGCTTGCACCCAATTCTGGGGCTCCCATATCAATAAAAAATTGTATTACCATGCTGCCATGAGTTCCTTGTCTCTTCTCTCTCCCTCGTTGCACCCAACACTTGCCTGTACTAGAAAATGTCTCAGGCTGGGGGTAGAGAGCATAATGGTTATGCAAATAGACTCTCATGCCTGAGGCTCCAAAGTCCCAGGTTCAATCCCTCTCACCACCATAAACCACAGCTGACCAGTGCTCTGGTTAAAAATAAATAAATAAATAAATAAATTAGAAAAAGAAAAAGTCTCTTAAAATATTACAGTGAGTGAAACTTCAAAAGAAGTTAGAAATAAAATGAAGGAAATTAAAACAGTGAACAATTGACTGAAACATTATCTTTCCATATGCATTTCCAAGATTTGTATCCAGTGCTATAGTTTAGAAGTTTGACATGAAAATTAAGAACACTTATACAAGTGTGCATATTCTTCTAAGAGATATGAGTTAGACCTCTCTAAGTTAAATCATACACAGACATTAATCAGCAGTGTCTCACATAGAAGCACAGACTTAGCTGTCATAAAAGAGTATATCACTGAGAATCACTAAATTATCAGATTTTGTTATATTTATAAGCATTCTAATTTAATAAAATAAATAAGAATACATTGCTTTATTCCCATCTTTATATCAAGTTATATCTGATTTGATATGAATCCAGAAATTACATTTGAATAAACATTTGGGAAAATATATTTGTAAGATATATAAAGCATTTATTAGAAACAGAAACAATTAATAGCTCAAATTAGTTCAGTTCTTCAGATTCATCCAAGAACAAATCTAAGCATTTAGACATTTCACCAAGGTGTTCTCTGCCCTGTTACACATGAGTTAGGCAAAAAGGAGATATCTGCAGAGGGTGCTGGGATCCACTGGGAAGAAAAAAATTGAACATCATGCAATCTACATGTCTATGACCTTGACATTGCTTTCCAACACAATTCAAATTCAATTTTTAAAGTGATAGTTTGATAGCACCTAGAAGAAGAGCATATATTCTTCTTAGGACTGAGCATGGACTCAGTGACATGCCATTCATAGGATCCTCATTTTGTTTGAGGGCAGAGTAATTAGAAGGGCCTATCAGGGAATACATATAAAGCACATTGACAGAAGGCAAATACCTGAGGGCAAAGTAGATCTATATATGATGTTCTAGGGGACTAAGTGTCTTTGCTTTTTGCTGAATTCAGAAAATGTTTGATTCAGGAGAATTGTATGATGACAACCATGAACTCCCTAAGCTCCCCTTTCTAATAAAGCCACCCACCTGAATTGCTAGAAGGCTACCATTTTATAGAGGCAGACTTAGTACTTTCATATAATTTGAGAAGTTTTGGAAGAGATAGGAAACTGTTAATTGGAGTGCTAATTATGGTGCAAGCCCTCCAGCTTTGTTTAGGCTTATTCTAATTTGTAGGATAATGAGTGCTCTGGAATTGTGTACACAGTGACTTGACTTTAAAAATAAAATCCTAATATGGTCAACAATTAGTTTGGCTTTGTATTTTAACTCTCTTTTCAACCACCAGGTGCCAGATGGTAGCATTGATGTCAACCAGACTTCCCTGGACAGATGACCCCACCAATGTGTCCTGGAGCTCTGCTTCCTCCAGAGCCCTTTCCCACTAGAGAAAGAGAAAGACAGTCTGGGAGTATGAACTGACCTGTAAACACCCATGTTCATTGGGGAAGCAATTACAGAAGCCAGACCTTCCACCTTCTGCATCCCACAATGACCTTGAGTACATACTCCCAGAGGGATAAAGAATAAGAAAGCTATTATGGAAGGGGATAGAATACTGAGTTCTGGTGGTGGGAACTGTGTGGAGTTGTACCCCTCTTATCCTATGGTTTTGTTAATGTTTCCTTTTTATAAATAAAAAAATTAAAATAAAAAATAAAAAAGTCCTAATATATTCTTACACTAAGGCTAGAGTTATGTGACTATAATTAAAGACCAGAATCTCAAAGTTTAGATAAAATCCATTTGTTAACTGTGTGAAAAGTTGAAGTTCTATGTTTTAATGTTATCCTGCAGCAGCTCCTTTCTCTTTTCTTTGAATTGCTGGATCTGAAGCAATACTTTTCTTTTTTTCTCCTGTATGTTTAAATATTTTTTTGCTTTGTTGATTAATTAGAACAGTCTAAATTCAGTACTTGATGCTCAGTTCAGTTCATTTAAAGTTTTAGTCTCACATTGAATTAAACACTGAACTCATAACACAAAACAAATAAACAACAACAACAAAAACCTGAACTCATATTTTCTACAAGAAGTAACTTAAAGGGTCTATTGCAGTTTGGAATAGAAGAAATTAGCCTTGATTTCTAATCTGTCTGCTAGACATTTAGGGTAGAGATGAGAGGCAATTCCTTTTGTGATGAATTTAAAATTATTAGTGGGAAGAGATCCAGGGCCTTTCTGTGTCTTAGTCAATATCTTTTAAATGTTACTGACTCTGATTATACTGTAGTTTGTGTTTCATAATTTTCTCATTGCTCTTTCTAGTCTTCATTTTTTAAATATTTATTTTCCCTTTTTGCCCTTGATATTCCATTGTTGTAGTTATTATTATTGTTGTTATTGATGTCATTTTTGTTATATAGGACAGAGAGAAGTGGAGAGAGGAGGTGGGGAGCCGGGGGCTTGAACTGAGATCCTAACTCCAGTCCTTGCACTTGGTGCCATGTGTACTTAACCAGCTGCGCTACTGCATGACTCCCCTTTCTAATCTTCTTGTCTAAGAGTTATGGCCTATAGCATATACCCTGCCCCATTCCAAGGCATAAAAGTCATGTACATGGTCAGCTGTTTCAGAATGAAAGGAACAGAAGATGGGGGAAAAAACACAAACGTTATGCTGTGTGGTCAGGGTTCAAACCCGTATGATGCATTACAAAGTAGACAACTGGCCCACATGGATTTTTCTGAAATACCAGTATTGCCTTTATCCCACCACTATGGTCTGGGCTGGAAGAGTCTCAGAAGAATGGCATGCTCTTTTTCCAATCACTTCAGGCTGAGAGAACTGGATCTAAGCAGCAATGTTTATTAAAATGTATTTTAATTTATGTACAATACCATAAAAATGTAAGTGTCTCTGAAGACTAAACCAAGAGGAAATGCAGAACATGAATAGACCAATTACAGTAAAAAAAAAAAAAAAATCAACACAATGATCAAATACCTCCCCAACAATAAGAGTCCAGGCCCAAATGAGTTTATAAATGAATTTTACAAAACCTTCAAAGGTAAACTACTAGCAATACTCCTCAAGATCTTCCAAACTATTGAAGACACTGGGATTCTCCCTAACATCTTTTATGAAGCCAACATCACACTAATATATAAAACAGACAGAGATGCAACAAAAAAAAAGAAGAAAAGATAAGAAAACTATAATATCTCTGATGAACATAGATGCTAGGATACTCAACAAACTTCTAGCCAATCACATACAGCAATACATCAAGAATATTGTGCACCATAGTAAAGCAGTTTTTATCCCAAAGATGCAAGACTGGTTAAATATACATAAGTCAATAAATGTGACCCACCATGTAAACAAATGTAAAAACTAAAATCACATTATCGTTTCAATACATGCAGAGAAAGCCTTCCACAAGGTCCAACACCCTTTTATGATAAAAAAGGGGGTTAGATGGGAATACCTCAAGCTAGTTGAATCTATATACAATAAACCAACAAGCAATATCATACTTTATAGTGAAAAAATTGAAAGCATTTCTTCTCCAGTCAGGTATAAGATAGGGCTGCCCATTATCACTACTACTATTCAACATTGCCTTGGAAGTCCTAACCATAGAAATTGGAAGCAGGGGTGGGGGGGAGGGACCAAAAGGATACAGACTAGAAGAGAAGAAGTTAAACTATCCCTATTTGCAGATAATATGACTGTATGTATACAAAACTCTAAAGAATCCAGTAGAAAACTCCTGGACATCATTGAACAATATAGCGAAGTGTCAGGCTACAAAATCAATATACAAAAATCAATGGCATTCCTCTATGCAAACACTAAATGAGAAATAAATCAATCCTCTTCACTATAGCAGCAAAAACAATAAACTATTTGGGAATAAAGTTATCAAAGGAATTGAAGGACATATACACTGAAAATTATGAATCACTCTTCAGGGAAATAGAAAGAGATACAAAGAAATGGAAAGACATCCCATGCTCATGGATTGGAATGGTTAACATTATCAAAATGATCATCCTGCCCAGAGCCGTATATAGACTTAATGCTATCCCCATCAAAACACCAATGAACAGGGCTGTAGGTGTCTACCTGTCTCCCTCTTTATCTCCCCCTTCCCTCTCACTTTCTGGCTGTCTCTATCTAATAAATAAATATAATAAAACTTTTTTAAAGCATTTATTCATTTGTTATGAAATAATGAAACCACAAAGGAGAGAAAGAAGCAGAGTTATTCAACTCTGGCATACAGTGGTTCAACAAAACATCTGAAGTGCTTTTATTATAATGAAAGATCTGATGAGTAATATTAATCTGGGCTTATCTGCATGATTATATAGTTTTTGACTTGTATCTGATGAATTAAAAAAACCAAAAACATTGTCTGATAATCACTTACAAATGTATTTTAGTGGAAGGTAGATAGAATAATAGTTATGCAAACAGACTCTCATGCCTGAGACTCCAAAGTCCCAGGTTCAATCCCCCGCACCACCATAAGCCAGAACTGAACAGTGTTCTGGTTAAAATAAATAAATAAATAAATAAAATATTTAAAAAATAATAAATGTATTTTAAGTGGAAGGTCAAATATGCAGGAGTCAAAACCCTCTACAAACTATGGTACAAATTTATTCTTCAGTGGGCTGGGAAAATAGCATACTGATTGGACACTAAGCTAGGGTCCCCTTCAATCCCTGGCACAACAAAGAGAAAAGTAGTGTTCTGGTGTCTGCTTCTCTCTCATTAAAACAAATGCATCAGTCTTAAAACAACTGTGATTCACAATGATAAGCTGGCAGTGCAGAGATGGTTACATTGGCAAATATATGCTCTCCATTAGGATGAGATAATTTTTTGTTTGTTTTTGTACCCCCCCCCCAAAAAAAAGCATTAACTGGATGAAATTTCTTGTCAAATGATGTAAGAAAAACATTTTTAACACAGTAAAATTTTTCATTTAAATCTATATGTACAAGGATTGCTTCTATGATGGTCAAGTGTTCCAAAGTCAGGGACATTTCTATTACAGTGCCAATTGTCATTTCAAATAAAGTAAGAGGCTTTGCTTTCACAATGCATTTCTTTTGACTTTTACAGTCTTAAAGTGTCTTCTAGTCTTGTTTGTTCTAACTGATGCCATATAATTACTTTCAATACTGTTACTCAGTATTCCTTGAGAGTGATTATTTTATGTGATTTCTGCTAGCTTCCGGTTCTTAATCACACTGTGGTTTGTTTCTTCCAGAAGCAGATTGTCTTCCAGGCAGAACTATACAATAAATGGATTTGAGAACATTTTGAGTCTGTTGCATGTCATCACTGCTGTTAACTTTATGTAAGTCAAGGCAACCCTAAAGTTTCCCATTGTTTTCCACTTATGTGAGTAAAAAAGCACTTGCAGTGAAATACTACCCTCTATTTCTCAGCTGGTTGTTAAATATTAGCTTTTGTAGATATTTTAAAGGTCATATATTCCATATTATTAAATAAAATCATCTTTTACAGATGTTGCATCTCTTTATCTGACTAGAATGACACTCCCCAACCCCCCTCGTCTGCCACTGTGCTTTTGTTACATTTGGGAACTTTCATGATTTTGCTGTCATCATTAAACTTTTAAACACTAGATCAGAGAAGTGGATGAATTTTGCTTATTTATGACTGCATAAAATTGGGGTGCTTTGCTCTTAGAGTAATCAACTTGTTTTTATAACAACTGCACACATTGATTAAATGTTTCATGAAGGAGTGCTGGGAAATTGCGCAGATGCGGTCACATCCACCATGTTGTCCCCTCAGGGTATTGTCAATTCCCCAGAGAAAACCTTATTCCTAGAGTGCCTCATTTCCTAGCCAATCCTGTTCCGACTTGTCACTTCTGGAATTTCTCCCGTAAAAGCCCTTCTTCTTCCGCCACTCCTCTCGCTTGATCATTTTTTCACTCACGAGAAGGTTGTTGCGTGTAGCGGGAGGTGGCCATTTTTGCTAGCTCTACATGGCCTGTACTGCTGCGCTTTCACCCAACTCTGAGGTGCCCCCACAAATAAAGATTTGTGTTTCCTCTTTGCTCTGGATCTCCTCTCTCTCCTCTATTTCGCAGCCCAACAAGGGAGTATTTGTTTTATAGCTTTTAACTAAGGAAATGAGATTGGTTTAACAAGTTAGTTGAAAGGGAGAAGCTTTACAGATATATGGAAACAAACAGAAAAGCCCAGTGACTAATCAATGAACTTTAAACCTTGGTTAACATCTTACTAGAAACCTATTGCAGACATTGAATAAATGAAGCAGAGTTAACACAGTTTACTAGTTTACTAAGAATTGCTTGCTTCTCTTGATCTCTTACCCTGTAATACTGCTTCTACTGACCTCAGCTAAATCGGTGCAACCAGTGCCGCCATGCCACATTTCACTTTGGACTGTATCCAGAGACATAAAGCCTGAGACATCAACTTCCCAACTCCAATAATCTGGTGAGAATCTTCTTAACACATGAGACTGCCTAGTTCCATTTTTAGATAGTGCATTCCTTAACAAAGTTATAGACCTAGATATAGGTCAGGGGCTAGGGGAGAGGGTACATGTATGCATGGATCCATAAATTAGGACAACTAAATACCTCCAAATAAAAGTGCTTGGGGGAAAGCGTCACACGTGGTGAAGCAGGTGTACAGGTGCTTCTCTGTTTCTCTCCCTCTCTGTACCCCCTACCCTCTCAATTTATTTCTTTGTCTCTATTCAATAATAAATAAATGAAAATACTATAAAAGAAGAATGAAGAATATACCTTTTTTTTCTTTTGCCTCCAGGGTTATCACTGGGGTTACAAATTCACTGCTCCTGTAGACTATTTTTTCCCCATTTTATTGGGTAGGACAGAAAGAGATTGAGAGAGGAAGGGGAGAAAGGGGAGAGAAAGATAGACACCTGCAGAACTGCTTCACTGCTTGTGAAATGCCACCCCCCCACACAGGTGGAGAGCCAGGGGCTCAAGCCAGGATCCTTGTGCAGGTCCTTGAGTTACATACATATTATGTGCACATAACCTGGTGGGCTACCACCTGGCCCCCAGAAGAATATACTTTAAAAAAATAAAAAGCTTAATAGTCCACTGTGATTATATGTAGAGTTACTATGCTTTTAAACAAGTAGAAAGACCTAAAGAAGACAGCATAAAGTGTTTAATCAAATATTTACTACTTAGGCCTAGACATCATTCTCTCCTGCCCTCACCCTACTTAACTTCCTTCATTCACTCTACCTACTCAATTAACTACACAAAAGAAAGTAAGAGATATCTCTTAATATCTTCTGACAGAAATAGCATTGATGTCACCCTTTTGATAATCTTTAGAAGAAATGCTGTATACAAGTGGTCAAGAGGTATACTAGCAAATATATATATATTGTCAAGTAATGGACAATCATTGTCCATATGACAACCTCTCACAAGTAAAATGCAATAAAACTTAAGGTTAACTTAGGTGCCACTTAAACCCTAGGTCTATTCCCTCCCTAACTTGAGGCCAGACCCCATAAATTCTGGTTTGGATACAACAAATGACATTCAACAATTTAACAACTGGGAGAAAATCTAAGCTTGTCAGATAAAGAGAGGACTACAAAAGCTGGAAAAGGGAAAGAAACTGGCTCACTTAATGATGAATTTCTTGGTCACTGCCAGGCCACTCCATCACCGGGCACCCTAGTCAGGGGGATTCTGTGAGTCCCCCATAGATATGATGGGCCTAGACCTCCAGCAGGTCCCTCTCACCACCATCACTGGTTTTTTAAAAAGGAATGTTAGCATAAGCCTTGTTGTGGGCCTCTCCAGGATCTTGCCCTTATTGTAAATTGTAATGGTAGGGACCACCCCATACTCTGAAAGGAGGCTGGGTCATCCTACTCTGACATTCAAGGATAACTGATGTGGAAATGAGTGAAGCCTAGAATGTTCCAAGCTGTGACCATGGTCTCTGAGCTCAGACTTATAGGGAATTAAAGGTTACATAGGCTTCTGTACTAAACATGAATAAATATAAGTCAAATTGATGGGATAAACAATTAATTGTATTTACGTACTTCCTTAAGGTTTGGAAGCTGCACTCTGTCCTAATTCAGCTTTCTAGCCCTATTCTAAATTCTAAGACCACATACCTAGATAATATATTAGTTTACCTTTATTTTAGCTATCAATTTTATTCAAAAATTACTTAAGTTATAGGCCCCTAGGAACATACTTAAAATAGACTTCCTAGCTTTATCCCTTAAATCCATATACTCTATTCCTACCTTTGGTTCCTGTTTATTAAACTATTTGTCCTGCTTTATATCTTACCACCTTTCAGCCACCAAGATGCAGATGCTACTATGATTCCATTCTGACTTCCCTGGGCAGACAACCTTACCAATGTGTCCTTAAGTCTCACCTCTCCAAAGCCCTACCACTGGAGGGAAAGATAGAAATAGGCTGAGGTATGGATCAACTTGCTAATGCCCATGTCTAGTGGAGAAACTATTATGGAAGTCAGAACTCCCTTCTTTGGCACCGGCACCCCCAAAATAATTTTGGCCCATACGCCCAGAGGGGTAAAGAATAAGGATGTTTTCAATAGAGGGAATGGAACACAAGGACTCTGGCGGTGGAACTGTACAGGATTATGACTAATAAAAATTTTAAAAATAATTGTACTATCCTTGGAAACTATTAAATTATTATTTCACTGTGGAGATCAAATTACTTACAAGGATTATATTCAAATTATTGATCTGTAAATTCATGCCTTATCACATATAATTAGTCCAACTCTGAAAAGCTTCAAGTGGACTAGAAAGAGGTCCAAGACAAAATGCTAAGTATCATTTTTAACTACTACTGATTGGTAAAGTGCTGTCTTAATTTTTAAGAGTTAGAATTTGCATACATGCATTACACACTCACAAAAATGCATACACTTAATATTTATGTGGTCTTTCCAAAATCAGAAAAGTATGCAATACAGCATGGTTTCCTAAAAGCCAAGAAGCTTGAGCAAGCACTGCTATTTTTGTTTTTTCATGACAAATTAGCATAGCCTTTTAAGAAGTTTCTGGAGTCACTGAATGTTCCTTGGGGTGAAAATAAACTGCTTTACCTTGCTTATATCCTGAATGTTAAGTCATAGGTTTGAAAAAATAGTTTTCCTTAACAGCAGATAAAGAGGTCAGCAGTAACAGTGTTTATCTGGTTAAGAGAATAACAGCTTAGAAAGTTTTAATCAACTTTTAACTGTTATTCAAATTGCTATAGGAGACCTATGACAAATTATTATAAATCTGAGATAATTGGTTCTTCATGCCAAGCAATAGTTCTTAGTTCTATAAAATTTCTATTTACATGCTTAACAAGGTAGAAATTAACCAGTAAAAACACAAAAGATACCATACCATAAACAAGAAATAAATCATGTACATTTCACACTACTAAAACTGTTACCCAATTAAAATGTTTCCTTTGCAGAAATACATATTTTCATGTGAGAATATATTTTATCAATATACTTATAAAGAACTATAACAGAGAAAACTTGTCTTCATTCTCTATAATTAAAATCTAAATATAACAATAAGTTCCTCCTACAAAATTAATTTGTGATTAGAAACTTCACACTCAACTGGGGCTAGGGCAACTAAGATACAAATTACTTTAGTTTAAATAAAGTTTGGCGATATTCACACCAATTGAAAAATGAAGTTATGCCCTTATTTGATCTCAGTTTCTCCGATGACACAAAGCCAGGATGAACATAAAAAGAAAATTTATGCTTATGATGTTAGGGATAAAAAACAGAATATTCATGATTATTCTACTCTAACAAATATTCATTGGTTCTACCATCTTTTTCCTAAAAAATAATCTTCTCCTTGCCCCTCTCCTCCATTGTACTGGGGACTGTACCTGGTGCTATGATATCTCTCTCTCTCTCTCTCTTTCATTTTGAGTAGTGAAGCCCCAGGGATAACCATCTCACCTCACCCCTCCTCAAAAAAGAAAAAAAAACTCCCTGATTTTTATATCAGTATCTCTAATTCTATGAGATTCCTTTACTTAGTGATAACATCCTATAGAAACACACTTTACTCTTACACCTTTCATCATTTATTCTGTCCTACTAAAACCCAAGTGTCTTTTCAGAACCTTATCAAAGTCACTCATCTCACTGTATCAATCAGTTTCTTAGTTTCAATCCAGCACAGAACTTTTTCTTTAAATTCTCCAGTAACACAACAATGAGAGAGCTATTTTCCATATTTTCCTATCATATATCTCTTTCTATCTCGTTTATTCTTTGGTCCATTAATAATAGTGAGATGAATGATGTGAAGTGATGTGTTTTTTCTTCAGGACTGAGATAATCTTCACTCTCTCTCTGCTGTCAAGGTTTTTATGAATGATCACCTAAACTGAAGTTCTTTTCAGGACATTATCTCAATGGAAGTGATGTTAAGGAATTATTCTGATGCAGTCTCTGCCCCCAGGTTTTACCATTCCCCTCAGTGCCCCCTTCAACCAATCCTGCCCCACATGTCACCCCTGGTTATTGCCCAATAAAAGCCCCCTAACTCCCCCCCCTCACTCTCTCGTTGGGCTCCTTTGGGTCATGCTCTCTCTCTCTGTGTGTGGTGAGGTAGTGGGGACAGCCATTGTTGGCTGAATATTAAAGATTTGTGTACCCCACTTGTTCCAGACCTCCTCTCTCTCTCTTCTCCGCGGTACAGCCTGACACCTGGCCACAACAACAACATCTGGCGCCCATCGTGTTCCATACCATGCCTCGCTGGGTGGGCCAGCTTGAGGTCCCTAAAAGCCGCCAGACACAGGTAAGTGGCATCCGTCCACCTCTGTGGCCCCGCGTTTCCCTCCACCATGGGAATTTTTTCGTTTTATGAGGAGATGTCCCAGACATTATCTCCTTCTCTCTTGGGACAGATTCGCACTCTCAGAGATGCTTTAATTTTCACTACACCATGGGTTCTCATAGCTATAATTGCGACTTACAAGATATGTACCACATGGTCTGCCTTGAGGATACGCGACCCTGAGGCTGAGATACAAGAGTTAAAGCATATGTGCTTAAGACTTAGATGCCCTAAGCGATCAGCAGCTAGACCCAAAGCTTCCGTTCCCACCAACATGCACACATGTTCGGAGGCTCTTCCTTTGACCTCGCCCCCAGTTAATCCTCCCGGCCCAGTTCCGGTTTCCATTTCTCTAAACCCGCCTTCTGTTGACCCCGTAGTTCCGGTTTCTGGTTCTCTAAACCCTCCTTCTGTTGACCCCGTAGTTCCAGTTCTCTAAACCTGCCTTCTGTTGACCCCGTAGTTCCAATTTCTGGTTCTCTAAACCCATCTTCTGTTGACCCCGCAGTCCCGGTTCCTGCTTCCCTAAACCCTCCCCCTGCTGATACGTCATCATTAAGAGACCTTGTGGCTGAGATACAAGAGTTAAAGGATATTTTTTCAGCATTTAAGGACCTTAAACTATGTGCAGTCCGCCCCGAGAGCTCCGTCCCCGTAGATATGCGTTCAGTTTCCCCTGCGGCCACTACAGCAGTTTCCACAGCACCTTCTACTTCTGTAGCTCTCTCCCCAGCATCATCAGACAACATCCACACCTTCCTGGTAAACGTGGCCCCCTCTAGACAGAACCCTCAGTTGTGGCACCCATACACCTCCAAAGATCTCAAAGAACTCAGACAAGCAGTCAGGGAGGACGGATTTCATGCACCATGGACTAAGTCCATTTTAAGGAGTTTTTACCAGTACCTTAACAACCCCCAGGACTGGAAAGACCTGGCTTGTGCTGCACTCCCAGGCCCTCTCTACCTTCAGTGGAAAGCGTGCTTCTGCGATGAATGCTTTAGACAATCGCAGGAAAATAGTAACAAACAGGTAGGATGGAATTTTGATGCTCTGTTTGGAGCAGGAGCATTTGAATCTGGAACTCAGCAGGCAGAAGCCAGGTTTACAACTGGTTATTTTGAACAGGTACGCATCTGCACAACACAAGCATGGGAAAGGGTGACCCCACCCAATGTAGATTCATCAGTTTCCATTAACTCTCTTCGCCAAGGCACTGATGAATCATTAGTGAGCTTCATCTCAAGGGTGAGGACAAGTTTAGAGAGAAAGGTTTATAATCCTGATGTCCGCTCTCTACTCCTGTGCTCTATTGTCTGGGATGGCATGATACCACAATGCCGTCAGGCATGCCTTAATCTTAAAGACCTACACCCTGATAATTGGATTTTAGTGACACAGGAACTTACATCAGGTAATTATGGGGCACCTGCTACAATACAGTTTTATGCAGTTACCCCACGTAATCAAAACGGGGCCTGCTTTCAGTATGGTAGCCAAGGACATTGGCGTAACAAATGTCCAGATAAGCTGCAACCACGCCTCCAGTCAGGGCAACACCGCCTACAGTTAGAGCTACCATGCCTCCAGTCAGGGCAATCCCACCTCCAGTCAGGGCAATCCCGCCTCCAGTCAGGGCAACCCCACCTCCTATCAGGACAACACCGCCTTCAGTCAGGGAGCCAGAAGCCACGTATGGTCTGTCCAAGATGTCATAAAGGGTTTCACTGGAAGAGAGATTGTTGGTCAAATTTTCACAAAGATGGCATGCCCCTGAATGGTACAAATTCGGGCCTAAGATTTTGTGGACCACTCCTGTTTTAGAACAAGGTCACCCTTCTATGACAGTGAAGATTGACAATATTCCTTTAAAATTTTTGATCGACATGGGGGCAGAAAAGACGATTTTAAGGCAAGAAGAGGTTCCCCAAGATTGGGAACTTCGCCCTGGACCCAGTATACATGAAGTAGGAGGGGTGACCCATCATTTCTCACATGAGATTTGCTCATGTGGGAAGACCCGGAAGGCTCTACCGGACACTTCCGCCCTTTGGTAGCTGATATCAGCACCAACCTACTGGGCAGGGATCTTCTGGAATGTCTTGATGTTAGGATATCCACAGATGCCTCTGCAGAGCGTAACACTCGCTCCCGCGAGACCAGATCTAATCAGCACCCCCAATACTAAATGCCTCTGTTCGTAGCCAAACACCCCGCTTAAGTTGGCTTTCTAATGAGCCTGTCTGGGTGGAACAGTGGCCTTTACCTAGGGATAAACTAGAAATTTTAAAAGAGCTCATCCGAGAGCAGTTGTCCTTGGGACACATTCGTCATTCTCAAAGCCCATGGAATACTCCTGTCTTTGTGATTAAAAAGCACTCGGGAAAATAGCGCCTCCTTCAAGATCTCCGTGCAGTAAATAAAACCATGCAGGACTGGGACTCCCCCCAAAGGGGTTTGCCCCTTGCTTCTGCAATTCCCACAGGAATTCCAATCATAACTATTGATATACAAGATTGTTTTTTCTCTATTCCCTTGCATCTGCAAGATTGTAAACATTTTGCCTTCTCTGTTCTGTCTATTAATAATGCCAGCCCTGCTGATAGATTTGAATGGGTGGTGCTACCCCAGGATATGGCCAATAGTCCTGCAATTTGTCAGGAGGCTGTTAAATCTGCCCTTGTCCCATATATTCATAAGGGCCTTAAAGTTTTTCATTATACAGATGATATTTTAATATGGGGAAAATCAGATACAGATCTCTATGCCTTACGTGACTTTCTCATTCCTGCATTAAAGAAAAGCAGCCTTAATGTAGCTCCTGAGAAGATACAGGTAATTCTTCCAATATCTTTCTTAGGTTCAGAGATTTCTCTAAAGCAAATGTGTCCCTTAAAACCTAATGTCACCTTTCCTTCTAACCTTACTCTTGCTTCCTTACAAAGTTTTCTAGGAAATTTAAATTGGCTTAGGCAGTATCTCTATCTGCCTACAAGCTGCCTCCAACCACTGTTTGACCTGTTGAAAGGAAACAAACAGCCCTCCTCAAAACGTTAGTTAACTCCCGAGGCCTCCTCGGCACTGGAAAGGGTTAACTAGGCCCTCCAGGACATGCACCTTGTTCGATTCTCCCCCTACTCTCCGGTAAACCTTCAAATCTTCAACTCCACCCCCACAGTAGTAGGGGCATTGTGGCAATGGGGTTCTCGAGTGGCTTCACATGCCAGTAGGAGTAGCTCTAAGACTTCTCACTGAGATAGACACATTAGCATTCATGGTTTGCCAAGGGAAAAATAGGTCTTTGCAAGTCTTAGGGAAAGAAGCAGATTTAATTATCCTGTTGTTTTCTCTCACAGATACAGAGTGGCTTATACGCAATCATTCCCGCTTTGCCATAAGCTTTGTGTGGTTTTCAGGACAAATAGATAACCATTTTCCTTCTAATAAATTGATAGCTTCTTTAACTCTTTTGCCTCTACTAGCAGTTAAACTTTTTTCTTGGGATCTCATTCCCTCTGCTCCAACAGTTTTTACTGATGGCGAAAGAAGGGGAGCTGCTGCCCTTATATATTACCCAGAAAAACAATCTCCTAAACCTCTCTTTACTGAGCTTCCTGAGAATTCCCCTCAGTACAAAGAACTTTATGCTGTTTTCCTTGCATTAAAGGCTGTACCAGAATCCTTCAACCTTTTTTCTGACAGTGTTTATACTGTTAACTTACTTCCACAGCTTGCTTGTTCTTATGTGAAAATTGATGACAACCCACTTTCCCCTCTCTTGATTCAAATCGTCTCTATGCTCTGTTCTCGAACCCAACCACTGTATATTCAACACCTTCATTCCCACAGCCCTCTTCCTGGTTCCCTGTCCAAAGGGAATGCTGCAGTTGACTGCCTTGCCTCCACAGGAACTTTCCCAGTCTCTGTCTCTGATCCTGCTAATTTTCATTCTCTAAGCCATGTTAATCTTAAAGTCCTTTAAGCTCGATTTCCTGATGTCCCTGTACCACAGTTAAAACATATCCTCGCTACATGCTCTTCTTGTGTAAGTCTCATAAAGATACCTGCTATCCAGACCCTTGGGGTTAACCCCCGAGCTTTAAAAGCTAATGCTATTTGGCAAACTGATGTCACCCACATACCAAACTTTGGCAAACAAAATATGTGTTTTTCTCAATTGATACCTTTTCTAAATTTATGTGGGCTACAGCTCAGACAGGAGAAAGCGCTAAAAAGCTTGTAAGTCATATGCTCTCCTGTTTTACTGTGATGGGCTTACCTCTTCAACTGAAAACTGACCGTGGACCGGCGTTTACCAGCAAACAATTTAAAGATTTTTGTTCCCTCTGGAACATTACTCATACCACAGGCATTCCCTATAATCCACAGGGACAAGGCATTGTCGAGAGGGCCCATCAAACCCTTAAGGCTCAATTAAATAAAGTTAAAGGAGGAACATATCCCCCCAATATCCAGCTAGCAAATGCCTTAACTATATTAAATCTCTTTAATATTTACAATAATTCAGACCTGCCTCCTATTATTCTTCACTGGCAAACATCATCTACCCTCCCATCCATTAAGGTCAAATAGAGAGACCCACTTGATAAAATTTGGAAAGGGCCTGACCTCCTGTTGACCATGGGAAGGGGTTTCGCATGTGTTTTCCCTCAAAATTTCTCTAAACCTATCTGGGTTCCTGCCTGCCATGTCCGACAATACCCGCAGGATGGTGCTGTTATCCCTGAAGAACAAGAAATACTACAAGAGGACCAGATGCAGGATACATCCCAGGACCCGTAATACGACATGGCAGAACCTACAAAATCTGGCTCACAGAGACCTCTCTCCTACCCTTTCCCTGAATGTCTTATGTTATAACTGGCCAGTTGTGTTTTGTGAGTGAGTGTGTTGAATGACCAAAAATTTTTTTTTGCATGACCCATCTTCTCAGAGTACTCTAAAAGTACTTTATATAAAAATGCTGGGCGCAACCAATTTCTGGAGACCTCCAGAAACATTCCAAAATTTTTGTTTTTCTCCGTCTTTTGATTTTTATATATAGTTTTGGTATATATGTAAGTGTTTAGTCTTAAACTGTGTGACTAATGACAGATATAAATTTGTTTTTAAAATGATATGTTTTTATAACAAAAGTTCTTTTTCCTCCAGTGTGTTATAACTAAATGTTTATGGGTATGTCTCAAGTTTGGTAACACTAACTTAACGGTAAAAAGTGTAACCCTACAGCTACATTATTACCAGACAAGGTAAAAATTAATTTGCTAAGGTAACTATTTAAAGTAAAAGTCTAAATGTTTAACGTGACTATACATTCCCAAAACTAAAATATAAATTCTCTATACAGGACACCTTTGGAGGGCCCCCAAAAGTGCCCTGTAAACTATATTGTGGAAATTAATCTACAACAGATCTGGCATCAATCTGGCACTGTAACTGTTAAAATCATTGTCACAAAAATGCATTAACTCTCTAAGCAATTTTAGTCTGCTTAAAATACATATTTTAACTAAAATTGGTCTCAAGATCCTGCTGTAGAGACTGCTACAGGAGGTCACATTAGATGACCTTTAAATAAAATCATAAAGATATTTAAACCAATTATAATCATCGACGTATCAACTATAATAAACTTCTAACTTTTTACAAGTTCAAATTAACCACGAGAAGCAGATTGTTTGTGTTTCTTTCACAGGAATCCCGGAAAAACCATCTGAACCCCTGCACACCGTGACGTCATCCACTAGACGGCACGACTACAGTGACACCCCCCCCCGAAACCCTAGATGTCACTCAACGCGATCTGAAGAACCTGATACACAGACTCCAAGGACAGAACTTTCTTAATGCCTACTTGCTGTTCCTGCTTCTGATATGCCTGTCACGTGTTGGCGGTTCCAGCTGGCCATCTACAGAAAAGCAGAATTCCAGCAGCTGACCTCCCTCATGCAGTGTCTCATCCCCTGCCAATTCTTCCCCTAGACATCTCCTTCGGACTGAGACTTGTATCGGACTTGCTGGCATACGCTATAGACATTTTACACAATTTTAAAGCAGCTTATTTCCCTTCACACTGCTGGTTTTTCATAGACTGATCCTGAGTAGTTCATAGACTTTACAGACTGTTGCCTTGAGGACTATACAATGCCAAATAGCCCCTCTGTTTGGTGGGTCATGCCCTCCTACCTCCCCCTCATTATGTACCCTTGCCCTCTTCCCCCCCCCCCCAAGCAGGAACGTTCCTTTACACACCAACCCTTCCCTTCACACCACAATGGCTTTTACTACTCCCCTACTTGTCCCTATATCATTTAGGTTTATGCCCAAAAGGTTTCCGCTCCATGATAGTCTTTTACAGAATTTGAACCATCTTATGCTATAACTAGATATAAAGATAGAAAAAGATGTAGAGATATTGTGAAGAGATGGTTGAGCAGGCTGCACTTAAACCTATGAGATGAGTCCCTCCAGATAAGTCTCTCTCTCTAAAGAGGGGTTGAGCACAGGGGGACACATAAATCTCACAAGGTTGGCAGCCATTTAAGCCTTCCCTCCTCCACAGAAAGTCCTACATCTTCCCACCTGAGCACAGCACCCTTTAATTACATTTAAGTCTGTTCCATTCCATTTTTCTTTACTGTGTCCATTTAGATATAAGGGGAAAGGAGGAGATGATGCTGAGGAATTATTCTGATGCAGTCTCTGCCCCCAGGTTTTACCACTCCCTGCAGTGCCCCCTTCAACCAATCCTGCCCCCACACGCCACTGCTCGCTGGTTATTGCCCAATAAAAGCCCCCTCACTCCCCCCCTTGCTCTCTTGCTGGGCTCCTTCGGGTCACGCTCTCTCTCTCTCTGCATGGTGAGGTAGTGGGGATGGCCATTGTCGACTGAATAATAAAGATTTGTGTACCCCACTTGTTCCAGACCTCCTCTCTCTCTCTTCTCCATGGTGCAGCCTGACACCTGGCCACAGCAACAACATGGAAGGAAACTTTTAACAACAACAACAAAAACACAAACAAAGAAACATATTTCTAATAGGCAGGTCACTTCTAGTTACAGCCATTGTGAAGATGCAAAGTTTCAGAACTTATCCTCATTTAGAACTATTCACAGTGACCTTCTGGTTTTGGACTACATGCAGAATCTCTTTTTATTTGTTTTTAACAATCAGAATGCAATTTCTTTTCTTTTTTTACATTTTTGTTTAAATTTTATTTATTTGTGTAGAAACAGAGAAATTAAGAGGTAAATGAGGAGACAGAGAGGAAGATGGGGAGGGAGACACCTGCAGCACAGCTTCACTACTTGTGAAGCTTCTTGAACCTGGGTCCTTGTAAATTGTAGCATTTGAACTCAACCATATTCGTATGTGCCACCAACGGGCCCACATGTAGAATTTTTATTACAATTGAATCTTAGTTGTCTCCTCTCCCTTTTCTGCCAGTGTTCCTTTATTTCCTCATAGCTGATTTTTCTACTAAGCACATTCCAATGCATGTCTATCAAAGAAGTTTCGGTCTTAGATAGTTTCATAGTTCTTGAATTCTTGGTGATTATCCTAACAGATGACATAGGAAATCTCCTTGCAGTTTGGATTTTCATTTCCCACTAATGATTTGAGGATATTTTGTGTTCTTTTTGATCATTTTGATTTTGGAAAATCATAATTATTTAGGATATTTTTTCATTGTTAATTTATTGAATCCTTTTTGATGAGTTCTTTATATGTATTTTTTTTTATTGCCACCAGGGTTATAGCTGGGACTTGTCTGCACTGTGTCCACTGCTCCCAGCTTCTAGTAGTCTTTCTGTCACCCCATCTCCCCCACCTTTTTAAAAAAATATTTTATTTATTTATTTCCTTTTGTTGCCCTTGTTGTTTTATTGTTGTAGTTATTGTTATTGTTGTCATAATTGTTGGATAGGACAGAGAGAAATGGAGAGAGGAGGGGAAGACAGAGAGAGGGAGAGAAAGACAGACACCTGCAGACCTGCTTCACCGCCTGTGAAGCGACCCCCCTGCAGGTGGGGAACTGGGGGCTCGAACTGGTATCCTTATGCCAGTCCTTGGGCTTTGTGACATGTGCACTTAACCCGCTGCGCTACCGCCCAGCTCCCCACCTTTTTTTTTTTTTAAAGACACAATTTGAGAAGAAAGAGGTGGTAGAAAGGGAGAGAGAAAGTGAGACACTTGCAGCACTACTACACCACTCATAAAGCTTTTCCTCTGCAGTTGGAGATGAGGGGCTTGAACATAGGTCATCGCACATGATAATATGTGTGTTCTACTGAGCACACCACTCCCTGGTCCAATTTTTATATATGCTAGATATTAGTGTCTTCTCAAAATACAGAATGAAAGTTTTTTTTTTTCTGGCATTATGTATACTGTCACACGCCATGAAGTTTCTTCTCTGTAGATGGGAACTGGGGCCTTAAACCAAGGTCCTTGCACATTGGAATGGAATGTGTAAAATAATTGAAAACATTTTTTTAATAGTAAAGGGAGATTACTTTATAATCCTTTTCAGTAAATTTCATGCTATTGGGGTCATGTGAAATTGTATATCTGTGACAATATTTTCCCTATAAAATCTTCTATAAAATAAGAGAAATGAAAATCTTTCATTTCTCAAAAGTATAAAGTTTAATCTGCATGTCTCTTCTGTTTTCCTATAGTCAGTAACTTTGGAAAAAGGGAAGAACTGGAGGCTATTAATTTAGCACATTAAAAACTTATCTCCAAAACTGCTTTACTTGTCTACTTATTATGTAGTCTATTTTAACAAGGAATAATAAAATAATTAAAAATGGAAAGTGATCATATTACCTTGTGAGAAACTTAGTGGTAACATGGGAATAAGATTTGTGAGGTGAGGACCACATTGTTTCATTTTACTCAGAACAACATCATAAACACACAATTCAATTTTTCCTTAAATATATTGAAATTTCGGGGGGGAGTATATATTGAAATTTCAGAGAATATATAAATTTAAAAATTGGTGGAGTTTTATTGTAGTTGTATTAGTTGGAAAGCATTTTTAAATCAATAGTTTATTTTTTATATCAAACCATGTATTAAAGGGCCAGGTGGTGGCGTAGAGTACCTGGTTGAGTGGTCGAGCGTACATGTTACAAAGTGCAAGGATCAGGTTCATGCCATGACCCCCACCTGCAAGGGAAAGCGTCACAAGTGGTGAAGCAGTGTTGCAGGTGTCTCCCTGTCTCTCTCCCTCTCTCTGTCTCCCTTTTCCTCTCAATTTCCGGTTGTCTCTATCAAATAAATAAAGATAATAAAAAATTAAAAAAAAAAACACAACACTGTTCAGAGAATTTTTGAAACTAAAATTATCCTTTTTCTCAATTGTTTTACTTCATAGTCATTTTAAGTGGTTCTAGTATCTAGAATTTTCCCTGAGAATTTAAAAAAATTATTTTATTTGATAGACCAGAAATAAATTGTGAGGGAGGAGGAGGTAGAGACTGACAGAGAGACAGAAAGATTCCCGCAGCATTGCTTCACCACTCATGAAGCTTTCCCCCTACAGGTAGGGACCAGACACTTAAACCTGGGTCTTTGTGCATGGTGATCTGTGCACTTAACCAGGTGTGCCACCACCAAGGCCCCCTCTCCAGAAACATTTAACTTAAAAACATAACAGCTATGAATATTCATTAAAAAATATTTGTAAATTCTCACAACATTGTCATTTATAAAGCAACAACAATTTAGAAAGTAAGTTAAATATGCATCAGGCTCATAAAAATTTCTCATATAACTCATAGAATATTTTCTAATACCCATCAAGTATATTCCTGGAAGACAATGAATTCTGTATTCTGCGTGTCCAAAGGAAAACACACTATTATGTAAATGTAGCACAGATTATTTTAGCATAATACAGGAAGGCTTTGATTGCTGTCATTTTATTCAATGTCTCTTAATTGTACTGTTAAAAATGAAAACATTCAAAAAGGTTAAAGAACAAGTGCTAGAGAGGATTGGACAAGAAAGAACTCTTGACTACCATTCTTGGAAAAGTAAAATGATATATCCCTGATAGAAAAGGGTGAGGATTTCTGAAATTACTAAACTTGAATTACCATATGATCCAGCAAATGAGGTATTTACCCTAAGAATATCCAGTTCTAATTTTTTATTTTATTTTATTTTATTTTATTTATTTTTTTAAATAATTATTTTATTTATTTATTCCCTTTTGTTGCCCTTGTTGTTTTATTGTTGTAGTTATTATTGTTGTTGTCGTGGTTGTTGGATAGGACAGAGAGAAACGGAGAGAGGAGGGGAAGACAGAGAGGAGGAAAGAAAGATAGACACCTGCAGACCTGCTTCACCGCCTGTGAAGCGACTCCCCTGCAGGTGGGGAGCCGGGGTTCGAACCGGGATCCTTATGCCGGTCCTTGTGCTTTGCGCCACCTGCACTTAACCCGCTGCGCTACAGCCCTACTCCCTATTTTATTATTTTTTAAGATAAATTTTATTATATTTATTTATTGGATATAGACAGCCATAAATGAAAGTGGGGGGGATAGAGAGGGGTAGAAACCAAAAGACACCTGCAGCACTGCTTCACCACTCTCAAAGCTTTCCCCCTGCAGTTAAGGACATGGAGGCTTGAACCTGGATCTTTGTGCATTGTAACATGTGCACACAATCAGTTGTACCACCACCTGCTCCCCAACATAATTTTTTAAAAAATTTTTTATTATTATTTTTATTTAAGAAAGGATTAATTAACAAAACCATAGGGTAGGACGGGTACAATTCCACACAATTCCCACCACCCAATCTCCATATCCCACCCCCACCCCTAATAGCTTTCCCATTCTCTATCCCTCTGGGAGCATGGACCCAGGGTCATTGTGGGTTGCAGAAGGTAGAAGGTCTGGCTTCTGTAATTGCTTCCCCACTGAACATGGGCGTTGACTGGTCGGTCCATACTCCCAGTCTGCCTGTCTCTTTCCCTAGTAGGGTGGGTCCCAACATAATTTTAAAAAGAAATACATATACCTATGCATGTTGCATAGTTAATGTGAAAACATATACATATACATATACATATACATATACATATACATATACATATACATATACCTATGCATGTTGCATAGTTAATGTGAAAACAACCCAAATTGCCTAAGGACAGATGAATGGGTAATGAAGTCGCATATAGGGCCAGCAAAATAGCTCATCTGGGGAGTGCATCTGCTTTTCATCTCTGTGATCCAGGTTCAAGCTTGGCATTCGCTATATTGGATGAAACTTGGTGACTGTGGTGTCTTCCCATATGTCTTTATTTCTCCTCTTATCTGAAGAAGTCATTCTGATGAGTTGAAGCCCTGGAGAGGACCATAAATGTAGCAGTCTATATAGACATACACAGTGGAATACTATATAGCTATATGAAAGGATGAAATATTGCTTTCTGCTACTGCATGTGTGGATATGGAGTCTGACATGCTAAGCTACAAAAATGACAATAGACAAAAGTAAAACAGAATAAACTCACATATGTGTGTAGCTTAAAGGAAAAAAAAAAGCAAAGAAAGAGTCAAAAGACAAGCCCTGAGATTATGCTGTAGAATTGAGGTGACTCATATATGAGGGATTGGAAGGGTAGGTCAGGGGACACTGGTACCCTGGTGGTGGACATGTGATGTGAGGTGGGTCTTGTAACCAACTTTGACTCAGACACACACACACACACACACACACACACACACACACACACACACACACACACACTTTGTTTTAAAACATTCCTGCTAGAGTCACTGTTTTCATAATGTCTATGTAGGTTTTTCTCTGTGCACCCCGATTTTCTCCCCTACCAGAATAATATGCTTTAGTGTGTTTCAATTGTTCCAGTCTGAAAGAAATAGGGACAGTGAGAGCATGGAATATGTTAGAAGTTACCTAGTTTCAGGTAAGTCTTGCTTTGTGCTCTGAGAGGCCAGATAATTCTAGTTATCTAAATGTGAACTGGAGTAAGCAGAGTGGAAGATAAAGAAATGATTGAACACAATGATAGCTTGACTTTTGAAATGATTAGCAATACTAAAAAGTTAGGTGATATTTTTACAACTAGAAGCAAACCATAGAAATTTCATTGTTTCTATCTACCGGTATAGGGTAAAAATGGTTGCACTGTATGTCCTTTGGTTTAAAATTGCAGTTTTGAACTTTAAAATTAAAGAAACAGGCTGACCTTATAAAAAATGATGAACTTATGAAATTATTATAAAATATTTGACATAAGATACACATTTTAAAACTTAAAAGTTTATTTGTCTAGAACTAAATTTCAGTGAACAAATGATTTAAAATAACAACAGTTAACAAAGAATATTTTACCATTAATAAGAGAAAAACCTTTGCCATTAGTTGAAATTACTAAAATAATTTTTAACTGGTCTCCTTGCTTCTATTTATACTCCAACCCAACATTTCACCAAAAAAGTGATATTTTTCCAAATAGGAAATCATTTCACTTCTGTCACCTGCTTCAACTTTTCCAGTTCCAGTTCTCATCACATTTGCAGAAACTTTAAAATAAGTGTCTAATCATCTTTTCTGCCCATTCCTTTTTTAAAATTTATTTATAAAATGGAAATATTGACAAGACCATAGGATAAGAGGGGTACAATTCCACATAATTACCACCACCAGAACTCTGTATCCCAACTACTCCCTTGAAAGCTTTCCTATTCTTTATCCCTCTGGGGGTATGGAACCAGGTTCATTATGGGATGCAGAAGGTGGAAGGTCTGGCTTCTGTAATTGCTTCTCCAATGAACATGCCCATTTCTTTATAAGATGGAGGCATTAAGATCCAGACTGTCTATGTGACAGATGATGTGTGACACAATTTCATTTTGTGCCTAATTCTTTGCCTAGGGATGTCAGGATGACATCATGATAGTGTCTGCAATTTGGTGGCTGAAAAGCAGTAAGATACAAAGCAGTAGAATTTATTTAATAATCAGGAACCTAAAGGTAAAAATAGAGGAGGTAGAACTAAGGGTCTTTGTGTGGGAAGAAACTAGGCAGTCCATTTTAGATATATTCCAAGGAACCCATGGCTTACCTCATTTTTGCTCGAGTCCAATAGCTAACATGAAGGTGGGCTAACACTATTGTCTGGGAAGATGGTGTCAGAGTTGAGAGTAGGACTACAAAGCTGGGTTAGGGCAGAGAGTAGCTTCCAAACAGGGGGAAAGTATATAAATGCCAATAACTGTTAACCCCATAAATCTTACTTAGGGTCCATTATCTATTCATATTTAGCACAGGAGCTTGTGCAACTTCTGCATCCCTGTCAGTCTGAGCTCGCACTTCATGATCACAGCTGGGAACAATTTGGGTTATACTCATTTTAGAACCAGTCTTCTTGGAATGGCAGAGTATGTTGTCCCAGCCTCCCTTAGGATATGGGACAGTCCCTACCACTGCTATTCTATATTGAGGGCAAGGTCCTGTAGACAGTAACTGAATCATTTTTTTTTTCTTTTGTCAAAAATGCTATTTCTCCAGATCACTGCCTGGCTTAGTATCACAATTTACTCTGATATACATTCATTTTTCATCACAGATTTTATTTTTCTTCTAATAATATATCTCTCCACCTCCAAATTCTCATAAACAGCTGATAAATGAGTCAGTCACTGATTTTCAAAAATAATTTTATTAATTTATACTTAGCGTATCCAGAAGTTGTGTTAATTTTTTGTTACTTACAAAGTTAATCTTTACACACCTTACTAGAAGGTATTCTAAGGGTGGCTAGGCTTTTGTTTTCTCTCCTTATTCATTAGGGATTTAATAAAGTCTTACAAGATAAGATTTTAGGGGGTATAATTTTTTTCACAACTTACATACTCAGTGTAAGTTACTGCACCTTCCACCAAAGTTCTGTCCTGTCTTTATCCCCATAAGAGCTAAAGTCCAAAAGACAATTTGGTTACTATGCTTTTCTTTTGCAAGTTAATTTGTAGTAGTCATCTGCACCTCATATAAGTGAAACTATTTGGTATCTGTTCTTCATCTTTACGTAGCATAATCATTCCCAGTTCCAAAAATTTTGTTCCAAATGACACAATCTCATTTTTTTCCCCCAGAGTAGTATTATATTCAATATCTATTTCATAACTTCATTATTCAGTCATCCATCATTGAACATATAGATTGCTTCAATTTTGGCTATTGTAAATAATAAATCTATGAAGATATGGGTGTATATGTCCTTTTGAATTAGTGCTTCCATATACTTTGAATATACAAGAAACATTTTTCTATGAAATATTCTTTTTTTTAATTTTCTTTTTTTTCTTTTTTTTTTATTTAAGAAAGGATTAACAAAACCATAGGGTAGGAGGGGTACAATTCCACACAATTCCCACCACCCAATCTCCATATCCCACCCACTCCCCTGATAGCTTTCCCATTCTCTATCCCTCTGGGAGCATGGACCCAGGGTCATTGTGGGTTGCAGAAGGTAGAAGGTCTGGCTACTGTAATTGCTGCCCCGCTGAACATGGGCGTTGACTGGTCGGTCCATACTCCCAGTCTGCCTCTCTCTTTCCCTAGTAGGGTGTGTCTCTGAGGAAGCGGAGCTCCAGGACACATTGGTGGGGTCTTCAGTCCAGGGAAGCCTGGCCGGCATCCTGATGATATTTGGAACCTGGTGACTGAAAAGAGAGTTAACATGCGAAACCAAATAAATTGTTGAGCAATTATGGACCCAAAGCTTGGAATAGTGGAGAGGAAGTGTTAGGGGGGTACACACTGCAAACTCTAGTGTACTTCTGCTTTCAGGTATATATTTTGCAGTAGTTTACGGATGCGTGTGAACATATGCTCTCTCTCACAGAAACTGGTGTATATCTAGGTTTTGTGACTTTGTTAGAAAGTGAACCACCTGAGATGGAATTAGAGTATACTATGAAAGGAAAGGTCTCACCCGAGTAATGAAGCTGAAGGGTTGTCATTCCACACGTGAAGTCTCTGGACACAGTCTGAAGTTGAGGTGGCAATCGTTGTGTTGGTTAGGTTGTGATCGGCAGATGCAATATTATTTGATATGGATTGGGAGAGGCATATGGGAAAGTGGGCCCTACCCAAGGGTTCCAGGACTGGGGGAAGTAGAGGCTCTATAGTGGAGATGTGAGGTTCCTGCTGTCTTAGGGTTCAAAAAGACAATCAATAGTTAATGTTATCATCACATTATTTGGTAATTGGGTTAACTTTGAAAAGTCCTTTTGTAAGGGTTTGCTGAACAGTACCCAGTATCTTGTATATAGCTGTGCTATTGGTTGCTTCTGATCTACTTGGTCTTGGCTTTTGAGAGAGTCTGCATATCAATTACACAGCCTATATATTGAAAAGATTCAGTTTGTGTTTTGAAAAACTTTGAGACATACAATTAATTTTCCCCATCTCATATTAATTAACTAGTGATATATGTGACTACATTTTACTAGGAGTGTACATAAACACCATTCCCACCACCAAAAGACTGTGACCCATCCCTCCCACCCACTTCCACCCCCCACTGGCCCAGGAAGCTGCATGTCTATCCCTCACCACAGGGTTTTTACTTTGATGCCCTACTTACAATTTGGTCAGGTCCTGCTTTTAGTTTCCCTTTCAGATCTTCTTAGTCAGCTTCTGTTGATGAGTGGGATCATCCCATACTCATCTTTATCTTCCTGACTTAGCTCACTTAACATAATTCCTTCTAGCTCTGTCCAAGATGGGTCAGAGAAGGTGGGTTTATTGTTCTTTTTTTTTTTTTTATTGTTGTAGTCGTCGTTGTTGGATAGGACAGAGAGAAATGGAGAGAGGAGGGGAAGACAGAGAGGAGGAGAGAAAGATAGACACCTGCAGACCTGCTTCACCGCCTGTGAAGCGACTCCCCTGCAGGTGGGGAGCCAGGGTTCAAACCGGGATCCTTATCCTGGTCCTTGTGCTTTGCGCCACCTGCGCTTAACCCGCTGCACTACAGCCCGACTCCCTAGGTTTATTGTTCTTGATAGCTGCATAGTATTCCATTGTGTATATATACCACAGCTTTCTCAGCCACTCATCTGTTGTTGGGCACCTGGGTTGCTTCCAGGTTTTAGCTATTATGAATTATGCTGCTATGAACATAGGAGTACACACCTCTTTTTGGTTTAGTGTTATGGAGTCCTTGGGGTATAACCCCAGGAGACGAATTACTGGGTCATATGGAAGGTCCATGTCTAGCCTTCTGAGAGTTTTCCAGACTGCTCTCCACAGAGGCTGTACCAATTTACATTCCCACCAGCAATGTAAAAGGGTTCCTCTGTCCCCACATCCTCTCCAGCATTTATTGCTGCTGTCCTTTTTGATGTATGCCGTTCTTACAGGAGTGAGGTGGTATCTTAATGTTGTCTTAATTTGCATTTCTCTGACAATCATTGACCTAGAGCAGTTTTTCTATGAAATATTCTAATTATTCTATCTGAAACTGCCAGGCACCCAACAGATATTATTTGTATTTAATAATTTTATGATTATATTTGTTATTTTATCCATCCATCCAGAAAGTTTTTTTCAATTATCAAATAATTTATTCAATAGGTCTTAACTAAATTAGTCCGAGATTATTTTAGAACATGTTGTTTACTTCATTAACAGATAGTTCTGCAAAAATAATAACAAGAAGACCTGGAAACATAGTTCATCTGAGATGGTAACTGCTTTGTTCCACACAAAACCTGGTCTGAACCAAGTTCTTGCTACATTGGTGGAAAGCTTTGTTTCTGTGTTGTCATTGCTTCTCTCCATTGTCTCTCTTTTTTTATTTTTTTAATATTTTTTTATTATTTATTTAAGAAAGGAGACATTAAAAAAAATCATAGGATGGGGAGGTACAACTCCACACAATTCCCACCACCCAATCTCCATATCCCATCCCCTCCTCAATAGCTTTTCCATTCTCTATCCCTCTGGGAGCATGGACCCAGGGTCATTGTGGGTTGCAGAAGGTGGAAGGTCTCGCTTCTGTAATTGCTTCCCCACTGAACATGGGCGTTGACTGGTCGATCCATACTCCCAGTCTGCCTCTCTCTTTCCCTAGTAGGGTGGGTTTCTGGGGAAGCTGAGCTCCAGGACACATTGGTGGGGTCTTTAGTCCAGGGAAGCCTGGCCAGCATCCTGATGGCATCTGGAACCTGGGGGCTGAAAAGAGAGTTAACATACAAAGCAAAACAAATTGTTGAAAAATCATGAACCCAAAGATTGGAATAGTGGAGATGAAGTGTTGGGGGGGTACTCACTGCAAACTCTAGTGTAGTACTGCTTTCAGGTATATATTTGCCCTAGTTTATGGATACTTGTGAACATATGCTCTATCTCATGGAACCTGGTCTATATCTACGTTTGGGGACTTTGTTAGTAAGTGAACCACCTGGGATGGAATTAGAGAATACTATGAAAGGAAAGGTCTCTTCTGAGTGATGAAGTTGAAGGGCTATCATTGCACACCCGAATTCTCTGGACACAGTCTGAAGTGAAGCATGCTGGGGTGGCACTCCATGCATTGATAAGGTTGTGATCAGCAGATGCAATATTATTTGATAAGAATTTGGAGAAGCATACAGGAAAGTGGGCCCTACACTAGGGTCCCAGGACTGGGAGAAGTATAGGCTCTATAGTGGAAATGTGAGGTTTCTGCTATCTTAGGGTTCAATAAGACAATGGATAGTTATTCTTATCATCACATTATTTGGTAATTGGGTTAATTTTGAAAATTCCCTTTGTTAGACATACAATCAATTTGTCCCCCCTCTTATATTAATTAAATAGTGATTTACATGACTACACTTTAATAGGAGTGTACATAAACACCATTCCCACCACCAAAAGATTGTGTCCCATCCCACCCCTCTACCTCCACCCCCCTCCCCCCGCTGGCCCAGGAAGTTGCATGTCCACCCTCCCCCTCACCATAGGGTCTTTACTTTGGTGCCCTATTTTCAATTTAGTCAGATCGGGCTTTTAGTTTCCCTTTCTGATCTTCTTTCTCAACTTCTGTTGATGAGTGGGACTATCCCATACTCATCTTTATCTTTCTGACTTAGCTCACTTAACATAATTCCTTCTAGCTCTGACCAAGATGGGTCAGAGAATTTGAATTCATTGTTCTTAGTAGCTGCATAGTACTCCATTGTGTATATACTCCATTGTATACTCCACAGCTTTCTCAGCCACTCATCTGGTGTTGGGCACCTGGGTTGCTTCCAGATTTTAGCTATTATGAATTGTGCTGCTATGAACATAGGAGTACACACATCTTTTTGGTTGGGTGTTATGGAATCCTTGGGGTAGATCCCAAGGAGAGGAATTACTGGGTCATATGGAACGTCCATGTCTAGCCTTGTGAGAGTTTTCCAGACTGCTTTGCACAGAGGCTGGACCAATTTACATTCCCACTAGCAATGCAAAAGGGTTCCTCTGTCCTCACAGCCTCTCCAGCATTTGTTGCTGCTGTCATTTTGATGTATGCCATTCTTATAGGAGTAAGGTGGTATCTCAATGTTGTCTTTATTTGCATTTCTCTGACAATCAGCGACCTGGAGCAGTTTTTCATATATTTGTTATCCTTTTGGATCTCCTCTGAGGTGGATGTTTTGTTCATATCCTCTGCCCATTTTTGGATAGGGTCATTTGCTTTTTTGGTGCTAAGTTTGCTGAGCTCTTTGTATATTTTGGTGACTAGTCTCTTGTCTGATGTATGGCATGTGAAGATCTTCTCCCATTCTGTGAGGGGTCTCTTTGTTTGAGTGATAGTTTCTTTGGCTGTGCAGAAGCTTTTCAATTTGATGTAGTCCCATTGGTTTGTTTCTGCTTTAGTTTTCCTTGCAATTGTGTTTGTTTCATCAAAGATATCCTTGAGGTTTAGGTGGGAAAGTGTTTCACCAATGTTTTCCTCTAAGTATTTGATTGTTTCTGATCTAACATCCAGGTTTTTAATCCATTTGGAATTGTTTTTTGTCTCTGGTGAGACAAAGTGGTTCAGTTTCATCTCCTGCATGTTTCAACCCAGCACCATTTATTGAAGAGAGCCTCCTTCTTCCATTTAATACTTTGGGCACCCTTATCAAAGATTAGATGTCCATAGGTGTGGGAGTTTAGTTCTGGGCTTTCAATTCTGTTCCATTGGTCTGTGTGCCTATTTTGGTTCCAGTACCAGGCTGTTTTTATTATGATGGCTTTATAATAAAGTTTGAGGTCTGGGAGTGTGATGCCTCCATTTCTGTTTCTTTTCCTCAAGATGGTTTTGGCAATTCTAGGTGTTTTCTGGTTCCAGATAAATGATTGTAGCTTTTGTTCTATTCTCTTAAAGAAGCTTGGTGGAACTTTGATGGGTATCGCATTAAATTTGTATATGGCTCTGGGGAGAATATTCATTTTGATTATATTTATTCTTCCGATCCATGAGCATGGGATGTCTTTCCATTTCTTGGTATCAGTTTCTATTTCCTTGAAGAGTGACTCATAGTTTTCAGTATACAAGTCTTTCACTTCTTTGGTCAGCTTTACTCCTAGGTATTTTATTGATTTTGCTGCAACAGTGAATGGGAGTGATTTCTGGTTGTTTTCTTCTTCAGATTTACTGTTTGCATAAAGAAATGCCACTGATTTTTGTACATTGATTTTGTATGCTGATACCTTGCTATATTGCCTAATAACTTCCAGTAGTTTTCTGCTGGATTCTTTAGGTTTTTCTATGTATACTATCATATCATCTGCAAATAGTGAGAGCTTGACTTCTTCCCTTCCAATCTGTATTCCTTTGATTTCTTTCTCTTGTCTGATTGCTATGGCAAGAACTTCCAATACTATGTTGAAGATTAATGGTGACAGTGGACAGCCCTGTCTAGTCCCCGATCTGAGGGGGAATTCTTTCAGCTTCTGTCTATTGAGTATGATGTTGGCTGTAGGTTTGCTATATATGGATTCCACTATCTTGAGGAATTTCCCATCTATTCCCATTTTTTTTGTAGGGTTTTGAGCATGAATGTGTGTTGGATTTTGTCAAAGGCTTTCTCTGCATCTATTGAGATAATCATGTGGTTTTTGGCTTTGCTTCTATTGATGTGGTGAATGACATCGATTGACTTACATATGTTGAACCAACCTTGCATTCCTAGGATAAATCCTACTTGGTCGAAATGAACAATCTTTTTGATATGCTGCTATATCCTGTTGGCCAAGATCTTGATTAATATTTTGACATCGATGTTCATCAGAGATATTGGTCTGTAGTTAAGGCAGCTGATTGTTAAGAAAGTAAAACAAACAAGCAAGCAAAAACAAAAAGAAAAAAAACACCTCAGGGCAATCTTTCACTTTTGTAGGTCCAATTGGCTACTTAGACAGAAGGAAAAATGGCCAAGGGTTTCAGAAAGGAATAGAATTGGAATGGAACCCCTGTTGGGCCAGGAATCTTGGTAAAGATAGAAGCTCAGCAGGGGAGCCTGCTAGGAGCAGCTCTCTGGCACCCAGGGTCTGGCTGGGGAGGGGGCAGGGGTGCACTTCAGGAATAATAAAAAATGTTTCCTTTCTTTTTTCTCTATATTCTAACCCAAACTGAGCTATATTCACCCCCTTGGTGTCACAGCTAGGACCCTTTATTTACTGTCCTGCTTAAGGCAAAAAAATCCTACCGTTTCCAGGAGTTGTCTGGACTCAGGCCACTAGCTCCTTCTCAGTAACCATCTTGGCTCAGTCCTCCTTTGTCTTTATCTTATAAGTCTTCTTGGAGCATTAAAGCTCTAGTGATAACCCAAAACAAAAGACCAAAAAAAAAAATTAATGAAGAATATGTAGAGTGATAAAGTGTTTTCTCCTAAGTTTGATAGTTTTCTAGAAGGGAATTCGTATGCATCACGAACATTTTGTAGATAAAATATCTGTCAAAATTACATAATTATAATAGTAAAGTCCAGTCAGGAAGGTATGTAAAGTAAACACACACACAAACACACAGATGCACACGCACATGTACATGCACACACACACACATTTTCTTTAATGCTCCAAATGCTAACTTGGGAAACTCAATAAACCTAGTAGAATTTTTATTGCTATCAATTTAATAACAGATTTATCTAGAGCTTTGGGACAGCAGAATATATATATATGGAGTTGGGCAGTAGCGCAGCGGGTTAAGTGCAAGTGGCACAAAGCACAAGGACCAGCATAAGGATCCCTGTTGGAGCCTAGGCTCCCCACCTGCAGGGCAGTCGCTTCACAAGCAGTGAAGCAGGTCTGCAGGTGTCTTTCTCTCCCCCTCTCTGTCTCCCCTTCCTCTCTCCATTTCTCTCTGTCCTATCCAACAATGATGACATCAATAACAACAAAAATAATAACTACAACATTAAAACAAGGGCAACAAAAGGATATCTATCTATCTATCTATATATATGTTTGTAAACACCCTCCATGAATTGAAATTGAATTTCAGGATCATAGATTAAAATGTTTTTATTTTTTCAATATATTTATGGACTTGTTATCTCTAAAGCAGCATACTGAGATGGGTAATAAGTTAACTTAAGAACTGCAAGCAGGGGCAGCAAATATAATTTTATTGTTATCACTGTGACTTTGTGAAATGGAATCAAGATTGGGAAGTGCAGTGGGCTATGCTTTTTCCATATTCAAAAGAAATACACATCTTCAGGGGAAAGGCAGAGAAAAGTAGTTCTTGAAAATGTATACCTTCATGGATATATCTATAAATAGAAGCTTGCTGATAACAAAAGGAGAATAAGACTGAATTGATATCAATAAGGAAATGTACTATGAAAAAAGGAAATGTACTATTAACTGTAATATAAATGGAAAGATGGTTTTTGATAGAAGCCAAAAATTTCCTTAAGCTACTTCAAACAGCTAGTTTTACCGAGTATTTGCTTAAAATATAGTGTGAAAAATATTTGAAATGTTATAACCATAAATTATTTTAACAGAAAAGCACAATAAAAACTTAAGGCAGCTTCTTCATATTGTGATTCAGCAAGGAAGGTGTGTTTGTTCATGTGTATGTTTAATGAAAATATAGACCCCTTAGAAGAATGCAATGATTTGATCTTATAATTCTTGGCAAACGTGGAAAAACTCATTCATATAATGTACACAAAATATCACTCAATAATTTTTACATATTATTTACTTAGTTTTTAATGTTTTATTTATTCACTTTAATGGGCCACAGAGAGAAAAATACAGACAGAGGCAGAGAGACAGTGAGACTAGAGCACTGTTCAACTCTGGTTTGTAGTGCTGAGGACTGAACTTGGGCACACAGGCATGAAAGTCTTTGCATATTCATTATGTGATCTCCCCTACCTAAGAAAATTTAAAAAAAAAAGATTCCAAAATATTTCAGAGAAGTGAAAAGATTGATTTAAACATTCAGCAAAGCATGTATGTTACTCCTGTGTGAAGATTATAGAGAATATATGTGACAATCATTTCAGAAAACAGTATGTAGTTTATGTCTTGTATAAAACTCATTGCATCATAAAGTAATGGAAGAATATTCTAGTTTCAAATGCCAAAAAACAAATCACTCCAAAATTGTTTTATGAAATGTCTATTAAATCTCTCAGGCAATGGTTACTTCCATCTCTGCAGTTCCAATAATATTTTAAATGATTTCTTCCATCTTCAAATTTATTTTTATGGAATGAGCTCAGGATCTGGTTGCATGCATGACTTCACTGAGTGTGTCCCCCCACCACTACCACCTGATGATCTATACATTATTTTTGCAAGGAGATAGAGTTGGAGGGATACACAGAGTGGAGATACCTCAGTATTACTCCAGGTTTGAAGTCTACGTTCCCCAACGCTTATCTCCAGAGCCTTGTTCCTTATCTGCTCCAATTTCCATCATTTATTTCAAACTTTTATACTGACTCTATTTTTAAAAAACAATTACCTTTAAGACTAATACTGAAGTAAAACTAGATTATCTAGAACATATATTTTCCATTTATAATGATATCCTTTTGCTTCTGAAACAATATGTATTAGCAGATTGTTATGCTAGGTTCACTGCAACCACAAATTCTCTTGCACTTTTCTATTGCTTCTCTTCCTAAATTAGCAAATATATACTATTTGGTAATGCTTTAAAAAGTTTTATCACCAGTCTGAATTCTGATTCCACAATCACAACTGGGAACATTATTGGCTGCACTCATTTCAGGACCAGTCTTCCTCAAGTGGCAGATCACCAACTTGCAGATGCTGCTAGGATTCCATCCTGACTTCCCTTGGCAGATGGCTTCACCAATATTCCTTAGAACCTCACCTCTCCATAGCCCTAACCCACTAGGAAAAGATAGAAACAGGCTAGGGGTATGGATCAACATGCCAATGCCCATGTTCAACAGAGAATCAATTACAGAAGACAAAACTTTCATCTTCTATTGGTCTGCTTCTAATTCTGCTTCTAAGACCCCATCTGTTTTGATCATCACATTAGGTTTGCTTGCATTGCTTAATGCTGTCGTCTATTTACATAATCACTGCTTTACCTGAGACCCGCCCTGCCTATAGGGCATTGGTTTAATCCCCACTGGTTAGATGCAAACTTGATTCTTCCAAGCATGCGTGCTCTTTCCTTCTCCCCACCCCCTATCCTATGTACTTCCTCTTCTGACCTGACACTTCCGCCTCAGGAAATATAAAGTACAGGATTTTCTAATGAATAGAGATTAGATTGATTGCACTGCATTCCTGCTCAGTAAAGATTGAACTGTGCTCCCAGCTCAGCCATGAGTCCCTGGTCATCTGTCTCCCACCCACAAAGCTAGCCCAGCAATCTTCTGCATACCATAAATAATTTGGGTTGGAGCCAGGTGTTGGCACACCTGGTTGAGCACACATGTTACAGTGTACAAGGACCCAGGTTCGAGCCCCCAGCCACCACTTACAGAGTGAAAGCTTCGCAAGTGGTGAAACAGTGCTGCAGGTGTCTCTCTGTCTCTCTCCCTCTCTATTGCTCCCTTCCCTCTCAATCTGTGTGTATCTATCCAGCTAATAAATACATTAAAATATTAAAATAAAGCTTAAAAAATTCAGGTGAAGTGAAGCAGTATTGCAGGTGTTTCCCTGTCTTTACTCATCTCTATCACCCCTTCCCTCTTGATTTCTGGCTGTCTCCAGCAAATAAATAAATAAAGACAATAGTAAATAAATATTGGTCCATACTCCCAGAGGGATAAGGAATAGGAAAGTTTCCAGGGGGTGTGATATAGAATTCTGGTGGTGGGAACTTTGTGGAATTACACCACTGTTGTCTTACAATTTTACTAATGTCGGGCTAGCGTCGTGAGAGAGATGACCCAGGAACCAAGCTCGTGGTGGTGCAAAGAAACACAAATCTTTATTCATTCGAATGCCCCAGAGTTAGGCGGTAGCACACCAGTTTAAGTCATGTGGCTCAAACTGCAATGGCCAGTGTCAGCCTCCTGGTCTGCATCCCCACCCTCTTCCAGTTCAGGACACAGAAGAGACAAGACAGAAACAGAAGTGGCTTGACAATACCATACATGGCTAGGAAAGGGGTGAAGAAAGGCAAAGGGGGCCAGGAATGGTAAGGACCTCCCCATTAAGGGGAGTTTTAACTGGTAGGATTAATAATAATACCCTGGAGGCAGGGAGGGTCTTGAGGGTAGAAAGAAGATAGATCAAAGGAATGGAATGGGTGGGGATCTTTTAGGCAAAAGAATGATTATGTAGATGCCCCCTCAAGTCAAGCCCTGCCAAGCTCAACCACATTCTCACAATTTCCCAACAATTATTAAATCACTAATAAAAAGAAAAAAGTATTATCACCTGTATTTTCTGTTGAATTTCACATGGTTTATTATACTTTCCTTCTTATATCTTCTATTATTGGCTATCTCTGATCTTCCAAGAAGAAAATGGAGTCCATCCAACATCTTGCCATCTCTTAAATGTCATATATCACAAAATTATGCTTTTATGGTCCTCATTTTCCCAGGAACAGCTTCTAGGAGTAGTCTTTTTTGATACTTACTTTCTTTCTTCACTTTTGTCACTCATTGAGTGTAATCAGTTCTTCATGATCATTATTTATTCCCTGGATTTACACAGCTCCCACCAACATTTCACTTTCTTCATTTTTGTTCCATTTAAATTATTTACCCTCCTGGAGATAAATATCAGGAGTAAATATATTTTTCTGTTTAAATTTACTCGCTTTCTTTAACCACATTAACAAAGCTACAGCTTTCAGAATCCTTCTGCCTGACTCTGTCTTTTATATAGTGTTCTATATCTTGGGGTTATCTTTATCTTCAACAGATAAACTCTTTGCTCACTGAAGACTTGGCTTAGAAAGTATACTCTCTGAGAATTCATTCCTACACCTCTCCCATCTATATTATTCAGATGCACTTAATATGTAATAACATAGAATATATTTTATAAAGTAATTATATAGAATATGTATTATGCATCTATGTAAGACATATGTAATATGCATATATCTATGTCAATAACTATATGTATTTTATATAATGTGTGATATATATTACATCTTTAGAGATATTTCACCTGTTTGTCATGTGTTCATCGAAAAAATTCCATATTTTCTTTTTCTTCCCCTTTCTATTTTGTTTGATAGGACAGAGAGAAATTGAGAGGGGAGGAAGAGTTATGAAGAGAGAAAGATAGACACCTGTAGATCTGCATCAACGCTCATGAAGCATGCCCCCTGCAGGTGGGGAGCATGGGCTTGAACTGGGTCCTTGCATATGGTCACCTGTGCATTCAACTACCACCCAGCCAAGATTCCATATTTATGATTATAATGATAAATCCTGAATTTTGCAATGAAAACATATTTATAATACAATTGTACTTGTCAACATTTCAGTGTAATTCTTCGTTTATACGTTGACTTTATAAAATTTACTGCATAAAACCCATGTTATCTATTTATATTTAATTCTAGCATCCATTTTTATTGCTTTTAGTATTTTATTTTACCAAAATTAAGAATATATTTAGATTGTACTGATTATACATTTGTTGAATGAATTGTGTTGGAGAAACAATATCAGGAAGAATTGTCAACTCAAAAAGAATGCCATTATTATTTTTTTCCTTGTTATCATTGGGGCTTCATTGTTACAGACCACATTTTTCAGATTATAAATACAGAAATAAACAAAGGGAAAGATACCACAGCACCAAAATTTCCTTCAGTGAAGTGAGGCCAGGCTTGAACTTGGTCTTATATATGATAAAGCAAGCACACTATCCAAATGCGAGTGATGCTTGCTCTGCCATTAATATTTCTTGATGTCCAAATTTTGGTAAGGTCAAGAGGAAGCTAGTATTAATATTAGCCCCACAAATGTGAAAAACATGCCTTTTGAACTCTTAGAAAATAGTCACTAAATTCATCCTAAGCATACATTTTCGCAATTGATTTTTCAGTCTCACAGTGAATTTGTCAAGGAATCACAGGGATCCACAGTCAATCAGATTTTAGCTCACTTACATGCATTGCTTTGAGTGTAACCTGACCCAGCATCACATGGAGCCACAGTACTGGGAAAATCTGTGATGATGTGACTGGCATATCTCCTTTTCGGTCTGTTTCTCTATATGAATAATAATAATAATAAAAACTCTGCCCAGAGTAGTGAAATTGTACATGTGTAAGGCCCTGGCAACACACCACACACACACACACACACACACACACACACACACACACACACACACACAGGAATGAATTTACGCACCACACAAACACAGAGTGAAGGTAAACACATTTAAATGTTAACTGAGTTTCTAAGAAAGTAATGCACAGTAAATTTATTGAGAATCAGATTCACTTAAATTTCCATTCTGTGGTTTCACATTAAGGAATATATATATTTTTTCTGTTGAAGAGATATTCATCTTTATTGTTTAAGACTGGCTCCTGTTAAAGAAAGGAAATATTTTGAAATGTGTTTTGCAAGTATAATTATAATTATTTACTTGAAACCGAAGGGTTGTTAGTTACCCCTAATTACTGACATTAGTTAAAAGGTGAGCACTGGAGGGGCAGCAAGCATACATCCATCCCAATATACTTATTACATTTACTTAGCTATAAGCCCTGTTAGAATAAAGATCATGTCTAATTTGTTGATTTGTTACATAGTAAATATCTAAAAGTATTTACAGTGGCTAGGCCAATTAGGCATTTATAAATGTCCCAATAAAACACTCCTCTTCTGCAAATTTTACCCATCTAAATACTTTGTTGGTTCTTAATCTTCTGTTCCGGTTCCTTATGTAATTGCATCTTCTTTTAAATAATAATTGGGTAGATACAGAAATGGAGAGGAGATGGGGGAGATAGGATGGGAAAGAGACAGGAGAGACAACTTCAGTCCTGCTTCACCACTTGTGAAGTTTTCCCCTATATAAGTGGGGATCAGGGTCTTGAACCCCAGTCCTTGTGCACTATAATGTGTGTGTGTAACAAGGTGCACCACACCCTGGCCCCACAATCGCCTCTTTTATATATGTCTTTCTTTTTCTGCTCCTCTTCTAACGTACATAATAAATATACATAAATATTAATCTATGTTTGTAATATATGTAACATATGGACACACATACACATATTTTACCTGGATTCCACCAGTTAGAATGAATTATTATCAGTACCTAATATCTACATATAACATTGAAAGATTTCTTCCATTATCATCCAGAGTCCTCTTTACTTAATTAATTTCAATCTTAAATATTTTTTTCAATATAAGCATAATACAATGTCTAAAGACTAATACATGGCCGGCACACTTTAAGTGGCAAAATATGAGCAACATTAAAACTGAAAATGAACTTTGAAATCCTAAACCTATAGCTAAACTTGGGAAAATTAAGATATTTAATTTCTATTTTTGTTGCTAATTATATTGAAATATTGACTGTAAAGACCACCTTGGAATTTTTTAGGCTCTGACAGACTTGGACTTGAACATGAGCCACCATCTATTTACTAGAGGTAAAAGTAAACACAGTGGAAGATACCTCAGTGCTATTGTATCTTTATCTCTATCTCTCTGTTTCTCTAGCTCTGTCTGTATGAAAAAAAAAATCAGCTCAGAGCAGTGAAGCCCTCCAAAAAGACACCAATGAGTGACAGTCACAAGAAAGTATTAATATAGATTATTGATTTCCAGTAGAATTACTGAGACAGATTGAGATGTTGTGCTGGGGTGTAATCATTTATATTGAAGGCAAGGAACAACAAAAAAAGAAGTTTTATTAAATGACAGTTGTCAGTCACACAATTTTACATTTTAGAATTTAAAAATGATCTCTAATGTAATTATTACATTTTTCAAATACATTGACTATAACCGAAAATTAATAAAACTGCATTATGTTACACTTAAATGAACTTATCAGTGTATCCTAGATATTGTAGCATTTTCTATGTTAAAACTACAACCTTTAAGCATTTCACTTTTATGAAAATGTGCATTTCTATATAGGTGTCTATATGAATAATTTAGCAACTCTTGTGTATCATATAATCCCAGGGAGCCTCTTTAATAAACCTATGTTATTTTAACACACATGCAAGCACTGTTCTCCTAACCTTCACTTTTAATTCCTACTTTTTAAATTTGCATCTATTAAATTGTCTAATTTAAATTCATGGTTTTCCTTTTAAAAAAAAGCAATGATGCAGGAGAGATGTTCTGCCCAATTTTTTTCCTGCAAATTTCATCCCTTATAACTCTTGGATAGAAGTTTATTTTTAGCAGTATGTTTCTGGAACTGTAAAATACATTCCATGTGTAAAAAAGCACAGAATACTTTAATTTCTCTTCTAAATTAACAGTGTCATTATTTTAGAATCAGTGTGATATTTTAAATCACATACATAAATATTGTGAAAGGACTACTGAAAATTTGAAATTGTTTTATTAGAAAGAGATGGGAGGGGGGAAGAGAAAGAGAGTGGTTGAGAGAGAGAGAGAGTGAGAGAGAGAGGAAGAAAGAATGCATACTGAATAACCAGAGTATTAATCTGGTATATATGATGACTAGAATCAAGCCTAAGACCGTAGGCACACAAGTTCAGTACACTACCTACTGCGCGCTTCAAGTTCTTTTTCATGTATTTCCTGCATCTACATTAAATAGTAGAAATTGTTCACTCTTCTCTTCATCCACAACTTTCTCCACAAATTGTTTTCTAGCCATTTGTCTTTAATTTAGATATGCAATACAACTTATTGATTATATATAATTATCCAGTAATATACATATATTGATAGATAAATAATTTTATTGATATATTAGTAAAGGTAATGACAGCCTTATTTACAAAGAAAAATGTGAGAATACAAATTAAAAAGTCTAATGGGTACTGCTTAACTAAATTTATAAAGTTGAATTAACATAGTAGTAACTGTGTGCGCCTTAGGTGGGAAACATTTGTATTGATGCTGATTTAATATAAACATTGCCTTTTGTCTACAAAGAAGTGTGGTTACAAGGAACTTATATCAAAGAAAACTAAAATTGTAATTTCTTTTTTTTTTTTTTTTCCTCCAGGGTTATTGCCTGCACCATGAATCCACCGCTCCTGGAGGCCATTTTTTCCCCTTTTTGTTGCCCTAGTTGTTGCAGCCTGTTGCGGTTATTATTGCCATTGTTGACGTTGCTTTGTTGTTGGATAGGACAGAGAGAAATGGAGAGAGGAGGGGAAGACAGAGAGAGAGGGGGAGAGAAAGAGACACCTGCAGATCTGCTTCACCTCCCGTGAAGCGACTCCCTTGCAGGTGGGGAGCCGGGGCTCGAACCAGGATCCTTACGCTGGTCCCTGCGCTTTGTGCCACGGCTTAACCCACTGCGCCACCACCTGACTCCCTGTAATTTCTTTTTTATTTACACAATTGAGCCTTGAACAACATACATTTGAACTGTATTCCTCACAGCTCTGTTTGTAGTAGCCAAAGTTTGTGAATAATCCAAATGTTCAGCTACAGATGAATGTTCAAGGATGTTGTTGTATTTATAAATAAATATATACATATGTATGTACACACACATATATATACACACACTGAGCTTTATGAAATAAATATTCTCTTTGAAACAACTTGAATGGAACATAAAAACATGTTAATAAAACAAACCAGGGGATATGGAAGAATATCAGATGATCACACCGACAGAAACAAAGGGAAACAGGGTGAAATTTTAGTTTATTTATGGCCTATTGCAACAAATCCAGGGACTCAAAAGGAGGAAAGTGGGAGGAGATTGTGAGCTGATGATCCATGTTACATGGTGAAGGAAAGTGACAAATTGATGGATGATGATCATGTGCTGACATCTACCATGGGGAGATGAGACACTGTACATATGTAACATTTTTGCTGATCATCATTTCTTCCAATAAAGTGATTTATTCAAAAAAGGATAGATAAAAGCATTAAGGAATGTTCATATCAATGGAAAACTTCCTTAAACAGGAAAACAACTGATCAAAAACTGTCCATTTTCAAATTAGTCAATAAGTTTAATGTATTAATAAGAAAATTATAAATTGTTTCCTCTTATAAAATTTTACAAGTGGATTCTAATGAATATACATCACTTATTTAGGCTTTTACTCTTCAGTTTAATCTAGTGATGGTGCTGGGAGCAAAAATTTAGATCTGTGGCTCTTATCTAATGATTCTGACTCAGTGGTCTGGAGTGAGAACTGAGACGTTATTAGATAAGGTGATGTATGAATACATGGTTAGAAAATGGTCCTTTCTGAACAATGGACATCTGCGCTTTCTAGGTTTGTGCATATTTCTAGAATTTCCATTAATTATGGCATAATGATAAAAAATTAAGAATTGCAGGAAAGGTCTATGAATTTCATAGGTTAATGTGGCTTCTCTTTACAGTGTATAGTAGACTTTGCTGGGTTATCAGTGAAGTAGGGGAATTAGATCATAAAATCTTTATAAATTTTGCCTTAGCATTCTTCATAACATCTGTAATTCAAACCGTAGATTGCATTGTAAAAAGCAATTTTATTTTGTTTTGCCTTCAGTGTTATCGCTGGGGCTCATAGTGCAGGCACTATGAATCCACTGCTCCTGGTGGCCATTTTCCCCCTTTTACTGGATAAGATAGAGAGAAATGGAGAGAAGAGAAAAAGACAGAGAGTGGGAGAGAAAGATAAACACCTGCAGACCCGTTTCACCGCTTGTGAAGCGACCCCCCTGCAGGTGGGGAGCCATGGGCTCAAATTGGAATCCTTTATTGTGTCCTTGAGCAGGTCTTTTCACAGGTCCTTATGCTTTGTACTACGGGTGCTTAACCTGGTGCATCATGGCCCGGCCCCCATAAAAAGCAATTTTATTAGTTATATAGAACAACATACTCAAAAAGTGAGCTGAATGCTATTACCTATTTTACCTTATTTCTGTTTAAACATAAATTAATTTTGGCTTAAATACTATGTGTTATAAATTTTCCGTGGCTGACTGAAATAAAGCTTATTTTGTTGATGTTTTGGGAAATATGGAATATTTCCTAGACACTTGTGAAGTATTCATAAGACAAAAAGAAAAAATAAAAACCCTTTAGAACCTGCATTAGAATTCTGTACTACGTCTAAATCGAAGTGCACTCCCAAGCCTGAAATCAAGCTTTGCTTCTACTTTCTCTATAGAATCACAATCCCTTGGGAGAATTTTCCTCTCACTGAGCTACATCTCAATCAGCAGACAATTCACTGAAGAGACTCAGTTTGAATTCTTGCTTCATCTAGTCACACTCAATTGAACATAGAGGCCTGTGATCATTAAAGGCCGCTGCTTTCTCCTGACAGTTTCATGGAAGCTATCCAGAGCTACTCAGCATCTGAATTTCATATTCCCTTGAAATTGAAGCTGCACACCGTGCAGTGGTGTGACCTTTTCCTGTGTTTTTTTTTTTTTTTTTTTTTTGACTCTGCAGTTTGAAAGGTATAGGCACATCATAGAAGCTTCACTAAGGACAATTCCATAATAACATGTGATAGGAAAGGTCACAATATACACTAGAGATTAATTTAGTTCAAGTAGGCAGCTCAAATCTATTCATTATTAAATATTTTGACTTTAGAAACATTAGTACTGCTTTTATTTATAGCTGTTTATGTAGGAATGCCTTTGTTAAAACTGCTTATTCAGAAAAAAAAAAGTTTCCAGTTCTGGGTTTGTTGAAGATCAGATAATCAGTCTAGTCTACAAGTTAGTTTAATATTCTAAATTCACTGCAGTCTGTCAATTTCAATTGGCATATGTCTTTTCCCAACTTTTCTTTTCTTTCTTTTTTAAAAATTTTATTTATTTATTTATTTATGAAGAATGATGATGAGGAGAAAGAGAGATGGGGGGGAGAGAGAGGGAGAGAGAGGGAGAGGAAGAGGGAGAGAGAGAATCAGATATCACTCTGGTACATGTGCTGCTGGGGACTGAACTCAGGACCTAATGCTTGAGAGTCCAGTGCTTTATCACTGCATCACCTCAGGGACCACCCAACTTTCCTATGGACCCCTTCTTGACTGATTTTAAAATGAAGATCACTTCCATTCTTAAATTATTAGTTAGTGACACAGCTAGTTACTACTATTACTTCTTGAATCTTTTTAATTGAATCACTTTATTGGGAAATGTTTGTTAGCATTATCTTGACAGCTGTATATAGGTCTCAGTGCACCAAGTTCTCTTCTCCTCTTCCTCAACTATAGGACAGAGTCCTCATTGCCTTTTCAGCCCCTCTAATTTCTGCCTCTTACTTTATAATTTTTGGATTTTCTGCAACATACCATATCTCTATGAGTTTAACCATGTGTTTTCCCTTTGTTGAAGTCTCATCTATGAGTGAGATTAGTTGATATTAGTCCTTTTCCTCCTTTATCTCACTTAACATAATTCCTTCAAGTTACATCTAATTGGTAGCAAAAGAATGCTTCACTTCTTGTAGCTTTGTATTATGTTATACAAAATTGAAATTCCATTCAATGCACTGAAGTAAACATTTATTATATAAGAGCTTTTAATACAGGCATAAAAGGATTTTTGAAGAGACTAAATCAGTGAAAGTGTGGCGAGCAGTTGCAATCCAATACCATTTGAGTCAGCTTGTTAGGGAGAAAGAGCACTTAAGCAAATTGCAGGAAGTACTAAGGTGTTGCAAGAAAACAAATAGGTCTTATAATTGAACTTAATAGTTTTAAATAAAGTTTAAGTCTGTTTTTCATGAGTCTGCTAAGACTGACACCAAGATGACTGTCATGGGACCTTGTTTTCTAACATGTCTACTTGCTGCATCAGAATCATCTGGACAAATCAATAATATAGATTCTTGCTCCTTACCCAGAGCATACACTATCCAGATCTCTAGAATATAGAAATCTTTGTTTAAAAAAAATTCAGTTTCCCCAGGGTAAAAACAGGTAAAGGTCACCCTGAGAGGAATAGTCAAGGAAGTGGAGTGTAGCTAAAGGTAATAATACACAGAAATTGCTTCTATCCGACAATCAAAAAAGGAAGCTAAGAGTCTCTGTGACATATCATTGCTGTATGATGACCTTCAAAACATTGTTATCAAGATGAATAAATTCAGTTCTTGAACCATAGTCTTTTTTTTTTTTCTGTGTAACTTAATCTTTTCTGGTGTTGAAAAAGCATACACTTGGAGCATCACTGAAGTTTTTTGCTTACACTAAAAGATAAAAATGGTTCTTTATTGATTATCAGGGAAAAAAACAGAACTAAAAGGGATATGTGAGAACAGAAAGCATATCAAATACTCACGTGTATGCACTTTTGAAAATATATATTCTTTAACTGAGAGAGCTGAGAGGGGGGAGAGAAAGAGAATGTGTGCGTATGAGAGAGAGAATATGGCAGAGTATTGTTGACATCAATGCTTAGGATAAAATATAGAATCTCATACTGGAGACTCCAAAACTTCACCCACTGCACAGTGTCCCAGGTTCTGTGTGTACACTTTAATATCCTGTGCTACATGTCTGCACACCACCCCCTCCTGCCAACTGATCACTTCTTCAATCATAGTGTTCTGAGTCTTCAGCCTCTTATAGAAAAATTCTTTGAATATGAACAAATGAATCTCTTTAATAATATAAAGTAGACTAACTAAATGCAACTTTATTCAGTAGACTGACTCTTAAATATATGTTGTATTACTGAGATCTGCAGATTCAGCATATACATTAGAACTTACGTTGTGAAGCACTCAGATTTATTCAAGATGGAAAACAAAATTTAAACTGAAAATAATCCACAATGAAAAAAGAAAACTATGTATATTAGTTAGCTTGTTAAAGTTCTGGGGTGGAGGCAGATCTAGAAGAATGATTTTCTTTGTGGTACCATCAGCCTGAATATCAGTATTTGCTAGGAATATTGGCTCATAGCTTTATTGATTGATTGATGTATTTTCTTTAGTCTGACTTAAACATCTTGGTAATGCTATCCTTATAGGGTGATTTTCAAGTGTATCACTCTGTTAAATCTTTCGAAAGAATTTTAGGGTTGCATCATTTTTCTGTAATTGTTTTATAGGCTTCACCGGAATAGTCCAGGGATTTTGGATTATTGAGTTTAACAGATCAGTAATGAGTAAAATTATATTTTCTTTTCCTAAATCAGTCTTTCTGAATGCCACTTACCTGTATTTCCTGGAAATTATGTCACCATAAAGTTCTCTTAAACATGTGGGGTAAGTATGATAATCAGGAGTTTGACTAAAGGGCCAGAATCCAAACAATCAGCTAGATGATCACATTCTTTAGTTAGTCTACAGTTTGTTATGTAACCTCATGGAAACCGAATTTTCTATCTTTAAAATAGTAAATTTGGATAGAATAAAATATTCTTCAAATATCCTTATAGATATTAACTTCTTTTACCAATACTTTTCTTAAAATAGGTCTTTGTTTTATTGAGAGGTTGAGCCTTGCCCATGAATGATTTTACCACTCACATTTTTTTTTTCATTCAGATACAGAAACATGGAGAGACACAGAGAGGGAGAGAGAGAAGAGACATCACAAGGCCTGGGCTCTGCACCCTGCCATAGCACCTTCCCTGTACTGTCACTACTAAAACCTTGACTGTGGGTAGGGCTATAGGATAACGGTTATGCAAAGAGACTTTCATAACCACACCACCATAAGCCAAAGCTGAGCAGTGTTCTGGTAAAAAATAAAATAAGTAAAAAAATAAAATAAAACCTTGACTGTATATCCTCCCTAGTGAGCTAATTCTCAGGCTTACTGTTAATATCTTTTGAACAATATATCTATTTGGAAGACCACCATTCATGAATCTGTCTGTGCTTTTGATAATAAAGCCCTTGAATCAAAGCACGCTATGCATTTAAGTTCTCATCGAATGCTATTATATACTAAAGAATCGACTACAAAAATGTCCACATCCTTACTCCTAGAATCTTAATTATGTTAATTTATATTGCTAACAGCCCTTGAGTAGAAATTATTCTGCATCATACATTAAGCCTAGTATATTCACATGGAATTTACAAGAGTGAGGCCAGAAGGTGAAAGTGGGAGATATGATGATAGACACAGGTGTAAGTATGATATAGTCAGGATTCAAGGAATGTGGGAAATCTCTAGAATTTGATAAAATCAAAATTCTCACTCAGAAGGATTATAAACTTTGGTTATGCTTTATGAGACCCATTGCAGACTTGTGACATCTAGAACTGTAATATAATGACATTTGTGTGTAGTAAGTCACTAAGTTTATGGTAGTTTGTTATAACAGATGTAAGAAAATAATATAAGAAAGTTATGATGAGACCTCATTTGATGAAACTTCATTTGTAAAGAAACATATCAAAGATATGGGTGTATGCCACTCTTTTTTTTTTTTTTTTTTTTTTGCATTTGGGATAAAATTTGAGACATATGCATTTCAACAAATTTATGTGGAAGTGAAGCTGAATGGTGTCAGTGTCTAGATCATATAAGACAATTAAGTGGAATCTAATTTTGTGCTGATACATTTACAATTGGGGTCTCCAACTATGTGATAAGAATTTTGATTACCCTTAGGTCATAATGTTATAAAGGAGGAACCGTATGGAGATGACTAGGTTTTCTGATAAGCTGTATAGTCGAATCCCAGCAAGGGGCCAGCCATTTTTGACATCAGCACAATCAAGTCTTTAGACCTGTACTACTGTACTCTAGACACTGCATGAGCAAATCTCAGCAAGAACTGTTCACATGAGCTCTCTACAAAATACTTCATTCATAGTCCTTAAATGTAGTAAAAGGAAACTTTAAATACTGACAATATATTATTTAATTATAATACAAACAGTGAAATATATTACTGAATTTTCATAAAATTTATAATACAAATATATTCAAACTATTTTAAATTTGTGTTACATTCACAGTCTTCAACACACAATTTTTGAACTCTAGTGAATGTGAAAACAAACTGATCCTTGTTATATTATTAGTAACAAACCTATGCATATACTTTTTAGGTTAGTTTATATCTAAAAAAATTCACATATCAAAAAAAATTAAAATGATATTAATCCCCCCATTTTAGAACATTTATACTTACTCCATTCAATATTTTGTTAATTTATCATTAGTCAACCAATTGTGAAAGCATGAAATTTTCAAGCCCCCCTTTCCTTTTATAATAAAGCAGTCATTAAGTTCGAACTATTTATCTTAATTTTCAATTGAGTTTCTTGTTCCCAAGTATTATTGCCATGTCCATCATAATGAAACTTAACATATTGTACTTAGACTAACTAAATGACTTCCTAAATATTTCACTTCTTCTCTTTGCAATTCTGTCACTGTAGCAATATGTCTAATTTGTCAATGTGCATATTCTCTGATAAATTACTTTCATTATTTTCATTGCCTATTTATGACAAGTATATGACAGCCTGGAAGTAGACTTTGACTTAAAATATTTGTTGACTTAAAATTTAGCAGTCATTTAGCTCTCTCTATTTGCATATAATAGTATACATAGAAAAATCTAAAGAATATAGCAGGAAGCTTCTGAAAATTATTAGGCAATATAGCAAGGTGATAGGCTACAAAATTAACATACAAAAATCAGTGACATCCCTTACTGTTCTTACTGATAACCACAGAATATGAGGTCGGATCTACAGGGATGCAGAAGTCACATAGGCTCCTAAGCTGAATATGGGCCCCATATCACACCAAATCGATGGGACTTATAGTCAACAGTATTTATACACCTTTCCCATATTTGGGAGCTACTCTCTTCCTTGATCCAGCTTTCTGGTCCTTTTTCCAGCCATGACATCACCTCCCCAGACAATAACTTGGATCTACCTGCATATCAGATGTCAGGCTCAGGGAAAAAAACAAACAAAAAACTAGTATAGCCACAGGCCCTTTGGAATATAACTAAAATATGCCTATTAGCTCTCTACAATATGGAGACACTCCTCCCCCTCCCAACTCTTCATCTGCACTGCTCCAGCCTTTAGGTTCATGACTAGTCAACAATTTGTTTGGCTTTGTATGTTAACTCTCTTTTCAGCCACCAGGTTCCAGATGCTAACAGGATGCGACCAGACTTCCTTGGACAGACAACCCACCAATGTGTCCTGGAGCTCAGATTCCTCAGGACCCCACCCCCCTAGGGAAAGAGAGAGGCAGGCTGGTAATATGGATCGACCTGTCAACACCCATGTTCAGTGGGGAAGCAATTATAGAAGCCAGACCTTCCAAAACTTTCTGCATTCCACAATGACCTTGGGTCCATACTCCCAGAGGATTAGGAAAGCTATCAAGGGAGGGAGTGGGATATGGAGTTCTGGTGGTGGGAACTGTGTGATTCACATCCTTCGGTTTTGCCAATATTTTCTTTTTATAAATAAAAATTACAAATTTATAAATAAAAAAATTTTAAAAAAGAAAATCAATGGCATTCCTTTAGGCAAACACTATCAGTAGGAGATATCCAGAAATCACTCCCATTCACTATAGCAGCAAAATCAATAAAATATCTATGAATAAACCTAACCAAAGATGTGAAAGACTTGCATAATGAAAACTATGAGTCATTACTCAAGGAAATAGAAAATGATACAATGAAGTGGAAAGATATCCCATGCTCATGGATCAGAAGAATTAACAGCATCAAAATGAATATTCTACCCATAGCTATATGGAAATTTCATGTGATAACCATCAAGGTCCCACCAATTTTATTTAAGAAAATAGAACAATAATTACGAATCTTTATCTAGAACCAGAAAACATATAGAATCACTAAAGCAGGGAGTCAGGTGGTAGCGCAGTGGGTTAAGTGCACATGGTGCAAAGCGCAAGGAACGGCGTAAGGATCCCATTTTGAGCCCCCTGCTCCCCACCAGCAGGGGAGTCACTTCACAGGTGGTGAAGCAGGTCTGCAGGTGTCTATCTTTCTCTCCCCCTCTCTGTCTTTTCCTCCTCTCTCCATTTCTCTCTGTGGACAACAATAATAAGTACAACAATAAAAAATGGGGCAACAAAAGGGAATAAATAAATAAAATAAATATTTAAAAAAAAGAATTACCAAAGCAATCTTGAGATATAGAGACAGAAATGGAGGCACCACACTCTCAGATCTCAAACTATATTATAAGGCCATTGTGATTAAAAACTGCCTGGTACTGGAACAATAATAGATACACAACCAGTGGAACAGAATTGAAAGCCCAGAAATAAAAACGCACACCTATGGTCTATTTTTTGATAAGGGGCAAACTATTAAATGGATGGAGAGTCTCTTCAGTAAATAGTGCTGGGAAAACTGGGTTGAAACATGCAGAAGAATGAAACTGAACCACTTTATCTCACCAGAAACAAAAGTCAACTCCAAATGGATCAAAGACCTGGATGTTATACCAGAAACTATCAAATAGAGGAAATATTGGTGAAACACTGTCCCATCTAAATATCAATGGCATCTTTTTTTTTTTCATGTTGTAATTTATTTATTTGATAGGACAGAGAGAACTTGAGAGGGGTGAGGGAGAGAAAAACAGAGATACCTGTAGCCCTACTTTACCTCTAGTGAAGCTTCCCCTGAAGTTGGGGAAAGACTGCTTGAACCTGGATCCTTGTAGATTGTAATGTGTGCACTCAACCATCTGTGTCACTAAGCAGTCCCCTGCAGAAATCTCTTTTAAGAGAGGAAGTCCAGGATGAGAAGACACATGGGGAGTGGAGACATGGTGGTGGATGAGTTCATAAACTTCTCTGTGACCAGGATAAAGGATGAGTTATGATGGTCCAGGAGGTTGTGCAGTAGACAAAGCATTGGACTATCAAGCATGAGGTCCTGAGTTCAGTCCCTGGCAGTACATGTACCAAAGTAATATATGGTTCTTTTTCTCTCTCTCCTCCAATCTTTCTCATGCATAAATAAATAAAATCTTTTTTAAAAAGTGGTATGTGGTTTGAGGAGATCAGAAAACAATTTATGCAACAGACTTTCATAACTGATCATTTGAAGTTTAGGTTCAATCCCTGGCCCTACTGTTGGTATTTTCCCTTCCCCCCAACCTCTGAGAAGAATTGGTTTGCCCCTTGCTAGTTTCCTGCCGCTTTCTCCCCGCCCCCTATGCTAAGGAAGGGCAGAGTCCCAGCAGCAGTGTCGAGAGGATGATGGAGAAAAGCACATGGTGTGGTGATTTGCCCGTTTGTGAATAAAGCTTAAACTGCATTCTCAGCCCAGCCGTGTGTCTCTGTTACCCGCCCGTGAAGCCAGCCCGGATAAAACAACACCCTACCATCAGCCAGAGCCCGGATAAAACAACACCCTACCATCAGCCAGAGTCCAGTAGTGTTCTAGTGAAGGAAAAAAAAAAAGTGAGTTGTGACATCTGAAACTTAGAAGCAGACTGGCACTTAAAGGATGCCCCATGGAACAGAACATTGCTGAACAGCCTTCCTCCATGAAAAGACTAGTTGTTTGCAGTCAATGTCCCTCAACGTTGGCTTTAGGCTTAATCTCTTGGCTTTCTGAAGCAATGATATACCCAGGATGAATGCAGAGTTAAATGGGTGAAATGGACTTTATATCTTTGGGTAATCACTTGTGAATGTCATTTATGTTATTTTAAATTTTAATTTATTTTATTTATTTATCTCAAGGGCATCTTTGATGACTCAGACCCAGATGAAAGGAAGGCTAAAACTAAATAAACCAACAGGGCTGCATCAAACTGAAAAGCTTCTGCACAGCAAAAGAAACTATCACCCAAACAAATCCTCACACAATGGGAGAAGATCTTCACATGCCACACAGCAGACAAGAGGCTAATAACCAAAGTATATAAAGGGCTCATCAAATTTAACAAAAAAAAAAAAAAAAAAAAGTAAATGGCCCAATTCAAAAGTGAGGAGAGGATATGTGTGCTTAAGCGGTGTGTCACTACCTGGCCCCAGATTCAAAACTTTTCTTTCCTCCTTGTTTAAAATTTTATTTACGCCATGGTTGTTGTCGGGACTCTGTGTCAGAGCTATGAATTCACTACTCCCCATGACTGATTCCCCTCCCTCCGTTTCTGTTTTATTTAATAGGACAGCGAGAAATTGAGAAGGAAGGAGAACATACAGAGAGAGAAAAGGAGAGAGAAAAAAAGAGACCTGTAAGCTTCACCAGTGTGTCCTGGAACCCTACTTCTCCAGAACCCTACTCTATTAGGGACAGGATAGGAACAGGCTGGCGGTATGGATCAACCTTCCATCACCTCATGTCCAGTGGAGAAGCAATTATAGAAATCAGACCTCCCACCTCCTGTCCCCCATAAAGATCTTTGGTCCATACTCTCAGACAGATAAAGAATAAGGAACCTTCCAATGAAGGGGATGGGATATGAACTTCTAGTTGTGAGAATTTTATCAAATTGTATCCCCCTTATCCCACAATCTTACTGATCACCATTAAATCACTAATAATAATAAAGAGTTACTATGACATTTGGTGATATTTCTTCATTGGCTGATACCCTGCACAGATGTAATCCTCTTTTCTCCTTAGAGCTACCTGAGCTGCCTGAACTGGTAAAGATGCCCAGTTGTGATATATATATATATATATATATATAGATAGATAGATAGATAGAGAGAGAGAGAGAGAGAAAGAGAGAGAATGAATGTAGTAGGGATGAGCAGTGACCCATCTAGTTGAGTGCATACATAACGAGGAGTAAAGACCTAGGTTTGAGCCCCTTCTTGGTCCCCACTTTTCACGAGTGGTGAAGCAGTTATGAAGGTGTTTATCTTTCTCCCTCCCTATTAATTCAATTCCAGTCTGTCCTGTGAAATTAAAAAAAAAAAAAAAGAAGGGAGTAAAAGGAAAATATGGTGTTGTGAGTTTTGTATTGATAATGCTGTCATCAAGTCCCAGCAATAACCCTGGTGGCAATAAAAAATAAAAATTGAAACAAAAAAGAATGTAGTAAGTTGAATTTTTAGAGAAGGTCCAGTTCTTATGACCCACATGAATGTTTTCCTTACTGCAGAATTTCATATTTCAGATCAACTTTTCTATTTATTTCCATCAGTCTTTTTCTGACTTTTTCACTGCATATTCAATTTAGTCTCACAGACTATATAGATAATGGCTATATAGATAACAACAGAAAATAAAGACTTTGCTTCACCAAGATTGACTGAGCACTGCCTTTTGTCTCATCTGTCTTTAGCAACTAAATATGACAGCACTTCAGTGGAACTAGCCAGTTACCTGATACTGATAATACTCAATTACATCTGTTACTCAGCAATAAGAAAGATGATATTATGTCCTTTGGGATAAAGTGGATGGAAGTAGAGAATCAGAGTATGCTTAGTGAAGCAAGTAAGGAGGTAAAGGACAACCATAGAATGGTTTCACTCGGGGGTGGGGTGGTAGTGCAGCAGGGTAAGCACACATGGTGCAAAAGCCCAAGGACCAGTATAAGGATCTCCATTCAAGCCCCAGGCTCCTCACCTGCAGAGGGAATGCTTCACAATCAGTGAAGCAGGCCAGCAGGTGTCTATCTTTCTCTCCCCATCTCTGTCTACCCCTCCTCTCTCCATTTGTCTGTCCTATCCAACAACATCAATAACAAAAACAATAATAATAACCACAACAACAATAAAACAACAAAGGCAACAAAAGGGGAAAAAATAGTCTCCAGGAGTAGTGGATTCATGGTGCAGGCACCGAGCCCCAGCAATAAGCCTGGAGGCAAAAAAAAAAAAGAAAGAAAAGAAAAAGAGAATGGTTTCACTCATATGCAAAATGTAGAGAACTAAACATACAAATGTGAAAAAAAAAGTTAACCTACATCTATGACTGTGGGAGAACAGTGTTTATGTATGGGGGTGGGTGTGGGGCACAAACCTTTGTTGATAGGAGTGGTGAGGGGAAAAAAAGGAAATATAGTGATATGATCCACAATATTCTTTAGTATTAATTGTATTTTAGCAATGATTTTTGAAACATAAAAACCGTAAAAAAGATATATTTGAAATAATGCAATAAGTTTGCTTATATAAAGGCTTTTTGTTGGTAATATAGATAATAAATTCATCTTGTATGTGTACACCAGTAATTTATCTTCAGTGAGCATATTCAGAACTTGTATTTAATTCTGCAAATCATGTCCTTCCTTCCTTCTTTCCTCCCTTCCTCCTGCCCTCCCTCCTTCCTTACTTTCCTCCCTTCCTCCCTTCCTCCCTTCCTTCCTTCCTTCCTTCCTCCTTCCTTTCTCTCCTTCCTTCTTCCTTTCTTTCCTTCCTCCTTCCTTTCTTTCCTTCCTCCTTCCTTTACTTCCTTCCTTCCTTCCTTTCTTTCCTTCCTCCTTCCTTTCTTTCCTTCCTTCCTTCCTTCCTTCCTTCCTTCCTCTTTCCTTTCTTTCCTTCCTCCTTCCTTTCTTTCCTTCCTTCCTTCCTTCCTCTTTCCTTTCTTTCCTTCCTCCTTCCTTTCTTTCCTTCCTTCCTTCCTTCCTTGCTTCCTCTTTCCTTTCTTTCCTTCCTCCTTCCTTTCTTTCCTTCCTTCCTCCCTTCCTCCTTCCTTCCTTTCCTTCCTCTTTCCTTTCTTTCCTTCCTCCTTCCTTTCTTTCCTTCCTTCCTTCCTTCCTTGCTTCCTCTTTCCTTTCTTTCCTTCCTCCTTCCTTTCTTTCCTTCCTTCCTTGCTTCCTCTTTCCTTTCTTTCCTTCCTCCTTCCTTTCCTTCCTTCCTCCCTTCCTCCTTCCTTCCTTTCCTTCCTTCCTTCCTCTTTCCTTTCTTTCCTTCCTCCTTCCTTTCCTTCCTTCCTTCCTCCTTCCTTCCTTCCTTCTTCCTTCCTTCCTTCCTTCCTTCCTTCCTTCCTTCCTTCTTTCTTTCCTTCCTTCCTTCCTTCCTTTATTGGATAGATACAAGAGAGAAAATGAGAAAATTGAGAGGAAGTGGGAGATTGAGTGGGAGCTAGAAGAGAGATACCTGAAGCACTACTTCATTACTTGTGAAGCTTCCCTCACAGCAGGTAGGGACCTGGTCCTTGTACATTGTAACATGTGCACTCTACCAGATATGGTACCGGTACGCTCAGCCCCTGTAAGGGTTGTATTTCTTACCTGTCTAAGTTTCATTAGAAAATAGAAAAACAACCTAGAAAACCCAATTGTAGTTGTGGATAAGGGTGGGTATAGTTCAGTAATAGACATAAAACATTTACATATTCATACAAACATGTATATACATATTATACTGTTTAACAACCATTTTTTTTTTATGGGTGGGAGATAATACCTTAATCTCTAGCCACATCAAAGTTACACATACAGGCTATGGTTTTACTTTTTAGTTTGTATTTTACTCTTTAGTGACTGACCACTTGGGGATTCTGTTTGATTTGATTTTTTTTCCCCCCTGAATATGATGGAGAATTTTATTTTGCCATTGTGATGATGCTTTCATATTAATTGACTGGCATTTTAGAAAAATTTAAATCATCCTTCCTATGGTGCACATATACTCCATAAGATAATAGGGATTTTGTTGTACCTCACTAATAGAGAGATTAAATATACAAATTTCATTACTCTTAGCAGCAGTCACTGTGTTTGTGGAGAAATCATTTCCTTTTCCTTATCATAGTCTCTTTCTGCTACCTATCCTGAAACTTTGATCTCCCCATTTCTTACAGTCTATCTTGTTATGTATATGTAATGTTGTAGAGATAACTACTTTGCATTAACATAAAGGCTTTCTAAAATATTCTTGTTTAGAACCACATTGGTTAAAGGTGATGGAATCTGAACTTATACTGTCTTATAAAACAGTGAAATTTATTTAGGGGAGCCTAAGTAAGTATGGAACAAACTACAGGTAATATGAAACCAAGGACAAGAACCCCAACAGGACTCTCTCAGCGTCATTTTCTGAGTCAGAATAACTTTTTTTTTTTAAGACTGAGCAATATTGTAAGAACTGAAAATTGTTCTGATAGTCACATTATCATGAAAGTAGTTGGTTAAGATCCAAATGTGTGTGTGTGTGTGTGTGTGTGTGTGTGTGTGTGTGTGTGTGTCAGAGAAAATAATTATCTAAACATGAAAGCACCATCTTAAGTAAGAATGCCAGAAAAAGATTATCTCATGTATAGGTGTAATTTAAGAATAAGGGATGGAAAGTGAGGGCATAAGGTGAAAGTTGGACTGGGTGTATCATATTTCACCAAAACAAAGGGCTCTGGAACAAGAGGGAAAGAGACAGGATGGAAGGATATTAGGGTTCTGGTGAGTCTCAGAGACTAATCAAAGGAAGGGAGGAGCTTTGTCTGTGCAGTCAAGACTAAAGTGTAAATCATTAACCCTCCAATGGAATTGAAGACAAAAAAACGGGTTTCTAAGCAGTTCAACAGACATTATCACAATAATTAACCACTACTCTGTGCTTTAACAATCAAACAGAGAACCTTCAATTTATCGCAAGATATATCTATGCCTACTACAATTAATTCTTATATTTCTTTCAGGATTAGGATTTAAAAGTCAGAAAGTGCTCATTATGATCTATCCATGTCTCAATGTCCACTGTGTTCTGATAGAAGCAGTTGTGTGTAGGGAGCAAACAGACCAAGTGTGTTACTACGGTTTGTTTTTGTTGCAAAGGCTTCATTGTACTGGACTTTTTTTTTTTTTTATTTTTTGGTTAGAGAAAGAAAGACACAGAGTTAGAAAGAAACCACAAGACAACCACCACAGCCTCCCTTAAGTATACTGTGGGTCAGGACTTGAGCCTGGGTCAGTTACATGGCAAAGAAGGCACACTAACCATGTGAGACACCTTGCCTGTCAGAGGCTAAGGTTTGGCTCTCGTTTTCTGGCTCACTGTGAGAGCTTGTAAAAACACCTTTGCTTATCTATATTAAAGGGAATATAAAAATAGTATCTACTTTTGGATATTGCAAGGATTAGATGAAAGAAGGCAAATAAGGAGTGGTTATTACAAGGTTTTAACAACATTAGTGTATTTGTTTCATGTGTTTTTACTTTCTTAAAATATGCAAAAGGAAATAATTTATTTTTTGATGAGCTACATTGTGTCTTTTAATATTAAGCCAGGGTAAATGCCACTTAGAAAATAGCTAGATACTCCAAATAACTTAATTTGAATATTAGGTTTCATGAACAACAATCCATATTTTCCAAGAACAGGTTCAAATGTTCATTCCTAAATTGCATATTATCCTAACCACATTTTGAACAAAAACATTGATTCAATTTCTTGAATGTTAGCTATAAAATGCCACCATTTATTAGTCTGAATTTAAGAGTATTTTAGAAAATACTTCTATGATTTCAGTTACTGGGATCTTGGCTTGAATGTCTATGAATCTTATTTTCCTCAAAACCACAATTATGCACCAAATTGATGACAGTGTTCATTTCCAGTCAGTGTTTTTTCAAACTTCTTGGAGGATTTATTCATTTTACTTATTAATTTATTTTTATTGCATGAGGCTTGTTACCTGGAAAATGAATCCGTTGTTCTTAGAAGCCATCTTCCCTCTTTTCTTCCTCCTCCTCTTCTTTGTTTCCTACCCTTCTACTCCTTTTTTTGTTTTGTTCTTGATATAGACAGAGAGCAATTGAGAAAGAAGTGGAGAGAGAGAGAGAGAGAGAGAGAGAGAGGACACTCCACTACTATTTTACTGCTCATAAAGTCCCTCTCCCTATTTGTGGGAGCTGGGAGCTTGAACTTGAGTTTTTTGCCTTGTAATGTGTATATTCTAACACTGTCTGGCCCCTATTATTATTTTTTAAATTAATTGTTGTCTACACATCTCTATAGTTTTCATAGACTTATAATTTCTAACTATGCTTATATCTTTCTGATGTCAAACTATTATTTCCTTAAATGTATGGTGTTTTTTTGACTCTTCTATTTTGTCAATGCTTTAAATAATCAACACCAAGATTTTTCCTTTTATTGTTTTGAAAGTGAATAATGATTTAATAAGACAGTTGTTGTCACATACCAAGTATTTTTCAAATTTAATGCTGGGGCACATTTAGGTGTGGCCTATAATTTCAGAGCATGGGGACCAAACATAAATACATTTTTCACTTAAAGGGCTATGAGTTGACTGTGACTGGGGGGCTCTGTTTGCTTCTTCTCCTTGTGTTTTCCTTCCCTAGGACCAAGTCTAAAGAAAAAAACTATTCCTGTGAACATATTATTCTTTTAAAAAAATATTTATTTCCTTTTTTTGCCCTTGTATTATTGTTCTTGTAGTTACTATTGCTGTTGTTGTTGTTGCATAGGACAGAGAGAAATGGAGAGAGGAGGGGAAGACAGAGAGGGGAAGAGAAGGATAGATACCTGCAAACCTGCTTCACTGCCTGTGAAGTGACTCCCCTGCAGGTGGGGAGAAGGGGGCTTGGAGGGATCCTTATGGTTCTTGCGCTTTGCACCACATGTGCTTAACACGCTGTGCTACCGCCCGACTCCTGGACATATTATTATTATATCAAAGGACAAGAAAATAGGACAAGCCAAATCCTATAATAACTTTTTAAGACCTCTGTTAGTACATGACATAATTTTCAGTTAGCTTTCATATGCCCAAGTTTGCCACCTGGGCATGCCTAGAAATGACTATGGAAATGCATTCTGTCTAGAGAGATATCTAGCTTCATATGACAAGGAACCCGAGTACAGTTCTCTAGCATGGGACAGAAGTGGTATGAGAGACCAACACTGCAAACTCCCTTGTCTTTTTTTAAATTTTTATTTATAAAAAGGAAATACTGACAAAACCCACAGGATAAGAGGGGTACAACTCCTCACAATTCCCACCACCAGAACTCCTTATCCTATCCCCTCCCCTGATAGCTTTCCTATTCTTTATCCCTCTGGGAGTATGGACCCAGGGTCATTATGGGGTGCAGAAGTTCTGGCTTCTGTAATTGCTTCCCCGCTGAACACATCGGTGGGGTCGCCTGCCCAGGGAAATCTGGTTGGCATCATATTAGCTTCTGGAACCTGGTGGTTGAAAGAAGAGTTATCATATAAAGCCAAATTTTCCTGAAGAAAAGTTTCTAATCGAAAGAATGACAAGTAGGGCTAAATTTAGGAGGAAAATTCTAAAAGTGTCATACTTTAAAACAAGCAAACTTAAATACAGTGTGCTTAAAATATACAAGCATCTATTTGAAGCAATATTCCTGAATTAGCAAAAGGAGTGAAAACTAGTGTACAGTGGGAAATTTTACCTTAGATTGTCACTCATATGTGTTACTTTAGCCAGATATTAAATAGCAGAATAAAGAAATAGACTAGTGAGTACACATGAACATAAGAAAACTCCTTTTTTTTTTTATCAGACAATTTTACCAGCTAGCACAGTGTGATGATCATGGAAGAAGCATTGTAAATTAGAGAACTGAGGAAACTATTATAGGGTACAGACAGAATTATATATATAGATTTAGAGGAGATACATAAGGAGATATGTGAAATCCCATGTAATTTGTTACACGATTAGTGTTTTCATGATTGGTAGCTATTAACAGGCCATGTAGATAATATATCACATGAAAATATAACTACTTTAATGAAGCACCCTAGCTTTAGTGAGTCATCTAAAGTTCTAAATATTACGTCTCCATAACAAATAAGTGTTAGATAGTTTCAATCAAATTAGATAGGGATTATAAATGATAAAGAACACGTTTCTTATTCTAATTTTTCTACTTATTCTACTACTATTCAAAGCAAGGCTGCTATGAAGAGAGATGGTGAGGTCTTACATCAGTTACTATGCAGTTGCTTCAAACATTCTCATCAGTCATGGAGTCTGATCATATTTCTCTGGTCTATCCAACTCTTTTTTAAAGCTGCATTTTTGTTATTGTTGTCGCTGGATAGAGTTGGACTTTAGGAGCATGCCCAGCACACATCAGAAGGTCCTGCAGGATTTCCCAGCTGTTCAGAGGAGGATTAGTTGAATTGTCACATAATTGGTGTATAACTAAGAGTAGTTGTATCCTGTGTTGGGGAAAATTGGATAGCAACCATTAGGCTTCTAAAATAAGGCAATGCTATATGTTGCTTATGAAGTATGGTATCTTTTAGGAGAAAACCACTGGCTAAAGTTAAATGTCTGTTCAGCAGTTGTCAATCAATGTGTGTGATGAAAGAGGTATTATCTCACAACTCGGAAAAGTCAGGCAGCTGTCTGTTACTAAACAAACAGGGATGTTACATTTACTTGTGCAAACTCCTTGTCACCTGTTAGAAACTTGGAATAAATGATCCTTAGTGGATGATCAGAAGAGATGAATGGGGAAGAGAGAATAAAGTATCAAAGGCAAAATTATACTTATTATTTGCTTTCTTGACTATTTAGGACACAAATGAACTGTTCTGAATATATAATGATATCAGTACTTGGCTATTTTCAGTTAGTACATACAGACACATTGTCTTGCTAGATTAAATACATAAAGTTACATATTTATAGTTAGCTGATATCTGTGTGTTTTAAAATGAAAGTTTGTAGCTAGAGAAAGGTGGACAGTAGTATATTCTTATGAGAGAATAACTAGAGCACTCCTAGCTCAGGCATGGGGTGGTGATCAGATATTGAAGTTGGGGTCGGCTCTCAAAAATGCAAGTCCTGTGCTCTAATGTTGAGCTAGTTCCCTAACCTTCTTTAGCCAGTTTTTAATTTTTTTTTTTTTAGCTCAAGTATCATTGCACTGTATCACTATATAAGTTTCAGGTGTGAATCCATGAAAATCAACATATATATATATTTCTACTTCCTAATGTTTCCCTTGTGGTACTATCGCTCTTGTACTCCAAAAGCTTTTTAGTGTTTTATTTAGTTCATTGGTTTTCTTTCTTTTTTTAAAAAAATTCTTTATTGGGGGATTAATGTTTTATAGCCGGCATTAAAATACAATACTCTGTACATGCATAACATTTCCCAGTTTGCCACATAACAATACAGCCCCCACTAGGTCCTCTGTCATCCTTTCCTAGGACCTGTATTATCCCTACCCACCCACCCACCCCAGAGTCTTTTACTTTGGTGCAATACACCAACTCCACTTCAGGTTCCACTTGTGTTTTCTTTTCAGATCTTGTTTTTCAACTTCTGCCTGAGAGTGAGATCATCCCATATTCATCCTTCTGTTTCTCATTTATTTCACTTAACATGATTTCTTCAAGCTCCATCCAAGATGGGCTGAAAACAGTGAAATCACTATTTTTAATAGCTGAGTAGTATTCCATTGTGTATATATACCACACTTGCTCAGCCACTCATCTGTTGTTAGACACAACTTGGGTTGCTTCCAAGTTTGGGCTATTACAAATTGTGCTGATAGGAACATAAGTATACACAAATCTTTTTGGATGGAGGGTGGGCCTCAGGACACATTGGTGGCATCTTTTGCCCAGGGGAGTCCAGTTGGCATCATTACCATCTAGAACTTGGTGGCTGAAAAAGAGTTAAGGTATAAATTTTTACTTGAAATTGAAACCTACCCCCTCCAAAAAAAATTCTTTCTGTATTATTGCCTTCCAATTATTTATAAATACTAGTACACAAACTGAAAAGTTATTGACTATACTGCCAAAATCTCTGGTAGCCAACAGGATACCTTCAAAATTGGCAGAAACCTAATTAATTTTGCATGAGATGTAAACCTTTTCTCCCTAATTTGATAACGGTATGGGACAGTAAGAAACCCTCAATTTTCATGATAAGGGAGTCCAAGTGTGAAGGAGCTGTATAAAAATATTCAAACAATAAAATTACTTTTCTCTCTACCATAAAAAAAGAGAACGGAAATCACACCCTGTCATTCTCTGAGTTTTTTTTTTTTTAATACTACATGGCAGGCTTTTAAAATACCATAGTTGATCATAAAAATCACAGATCAAGCTAAGAAGCATTGTATGTGTTTGTCTTTTTAAGCTGTTTCTTTTATCAACTTGACACATAAGCTTAAATTGATGTTTACTTGAACTGCTGTTAAGCAATCCTTCTTCCACTCTCTAGGGGATCACCAACATCTTTTAAAGCTCCTGGAGAAACTAATGTGCCTTTTCCAGTTTAAATCATGACCCTTGGCTTTAGTCATGCTATCAGGAAAAGACAATTTTTTAATGGTAAAAGCATGCCTCTCAAATAAATGTAAAATTGAACACGTTAAAGGTTTCAACTGATCAACTAATGAAGGAAACATAAAAATGTCCCAGTTAGTTTCAGTGAGAATTCATGCAGTCACATATAATCTAAAGGCACTAAAGAATGTTGAACTGACTTTATAAGTAGGTGAAAAATCAGTTAATATTCACAGGCAATAATCAGTTGCTTTCCACTGAGCAGAATTTATTTGCATAACCATGACAATAACATTTTACTGTTTTATCAGAATTTACAGTTTATAAGTTTTGCAGAATATCTCAAAGTACAATGGCAAAGATATCTGAAAGACAGATGATTAGTGACAGAGAGCCTTTGGCCCCTTTCAAAGTTGTTTTGGCTCTTAAATAAACAAAGAAAGTACTGAGAAACTACTTGCTAGAGCCAAAACAAACAACTCCCCCCCAAAAATTCCTCAATAATTTGCAGGGTTCTTTTTTTTTTTAATTTAAGTGGATAAAAATAATCTAGTTTAACATCTAATACATTATTTGTAAAAACCATTCTGGTAACTGTTTCTTCCTTTCATTACTTCTGTGGCTTAATGTAACAATGAGTCCTCTGCTGTTACTTGACCAAGGGTATTTAATATTTCTTATAGTTCTGTTATGTTCACCTACCTTTATAAAACTGATTGCATTGACAAAATAACTTGAAGTAATTTGAATTTTGATGTCTCATGCTTACTGTTGGAATCATAATACATGCTTAGATGTACTTTTATCTTCTGAATCATGAGGCTAACCAGAAAAGTAGAAAGTCCAAGATTTTAATGAAATCAAGTTGATGCTCTCTCAAACCTTTACTTTTGACTTGGGACCAAGAAACATTACATATAACAAGAGAATAAATATTATAAACTTGCATAGCTGTAGATAATATGGAAATCTTGGTGTGGTTGTTAAAAAACCTTAAAAAAAAAAAAAAACAGAACAAGAAGAGTGGTTTTGAACCTATGGTTTACTAATCTTGGAGTATACCATAAAATCTAAAATAAGCTTGCTAGAGTTGCATATTTGTGGGTGTCTTTTACAGATACTATTACTAACAAAGTGATATTTGTTAATACTTTTTCTTTTCCATAGTTTTCTTTGTGTGTTTGTGTTTATTTATTTGTTATTGGATAGAGACAGAAATTGAGAGAGAAGGGGAGATAGAGAGACACCTACAGACCTGCTTCACCACCTGTGAAGTGACTCCCCTGCAGGTGGGGAGCTGGAGGCTTGAACCAGGATCCTAACCGGTCCTTGCTCTTTGCACCACATGCGCTTAACCTGCTGCGTTACCACTGAACTCCCCCATAATTAGTTTTCTTATTATTTCTGCTATTGAATTTTTGGAAGATGATTATTTGACAAACAACTCTAACATTTGGATTTTTGTTTTGTTTTGTTTTCTCTGTCCTCAAGCTATTCAGTTCTAAGGAAAAATTATTGATAAGCATGCTGATATAAAAAGTGAAATTTAGATTTAAAAAAAAATTATTGAGGATTTTGTCAAAACACTATTCCACTAAAGTAGCAATATGTTCTGTAATGTAATATTTACCAGTTACACAAGAACTTAGATGCCTGAACAATAAGATTCTTTCAGTATACTTTCCAGTATACTGCTTTTTTTTACTGCTTTTACTGTATATGTTCATATATATATATATATATATATATATAATTTCTATAGTTGGACATTTCAGTTCATATTTTCCCTCTTCCTTTTTTTTTGTCCCTTATTTTTGATAAGTATCCTCTTCTGTTTGTAAGATCTCATGCTATGCCAGTTACATACTAGTCCTCACTAGTTTAATTTAACAAGATAATACATATAAATAATAAATATAGTTAACATCCCTGAATCATACTATAGTCATTTATCATATTTGCTATTCAGTTCCAGGGATATGAGAACAGTATAAATTACAGACACTTTAGGTTGAGTAATTTCAAGATTTTAACGAGAAAACATTGTTAATGTTTACAGATGGGAGTGTTCTAGTCTGTACCATAGTTAAAAATTGGCAGAGTTAGAAAAAAGTAAAGGAGAAGAATCAAGGGAGGCAGAAAGTATTGAAGAGAAAGTAAGAGTGAGGCAGTAAGCAAAAGGGGTGGGGTAGGTGGTGGTGCACCTGGTTAAGCACTAAGATTACTAAAATGCATGAGGACTCAGGTTTGAGCCCCTTGTCCCCACCTGCAGGAGGAAAGTTTCATGAGTGGTGAAGCAGGGCTACAGGTGTCTCTCTCTTTCTCTCCCTCTCTATCTCCTCCCCCCCTCCCAATTTCTTTCTGTCTCTATCCAACAATAAATAAATAAGTAAATAAATATATTTTTAAAAGATGAACAATAGAGACAAAGGTGAGCTAGGGAGGGAAGGAAAGTGGGAAGTAATATATTCAAGCACTTTGTATATTCTTGCTGTTGTTGCTCTAGTCAAAAGTTTTCTTACTAATTATTCACTGCAGAAAGGTAATATTCATGTTAAGATGTATTTGCATAGCACATTAAACAAAGGACACAAAGTGAGAATCTCAAATTAACTGAAAGGTTACATTTCTATTGGGCAACTTGCATTGGGATTGCCATTTTTACAGTTCACACACAAATTATAGCCTCTCATTTTTCAGTATATTAATTTCTAAATTTATGGGGCTGGAAAACATCAATCAAACATTTTATCTCAAGAGTGTTAGATGATGATGATGAGGTGAGCTTATTAAAAATTGTACTATATTAAAGAATCAATCTCTTGTCATCTTGTTTATTTTCCTGTGTGAATAAATTCCATTTCTGTAAATAATAAAATCAATAATTTTTATAAGAGAGGTCTCAGTGTCATGTACTGCACTAAAGCAAAGGACTCTGGCGAAAGAGAATGGGGAGGGTATTGGTGTTCTGGTGCACAATGGTGGAAAATAATCTGTTGGGGGTTGAGTTTTCTGCAAACATCTATCATGGGGAAAATATAAATTGCACTTATGTGTCAGTAACTGTACTATAAACCACTAACCCCTCAATAAAATGATTGAAATAAAAATACATAGTAAAGGAGGGAAAAAAAAGCAAAAATAAAGGCATTTTGAGATAGTTATTTACACAAAATGCTAGTGCTATAGTACAGAGTTAAGACAGAAGAGTTTGAGTCTTCTGAATTCCATTTTTTTCAGTGATTTCATATTCAACAAAATTAGCACAAGATGTCTCCTGTCTCTGTGTAGATGCTTTTATTGGAAGAAGTTTTTCCTACATTTTGTCACTGTCTGCTAAATGAGTTTAAGGATTATTTTTTTCTTATAATTTCTTACACTGACCCAGATGTGGTAGATGTTTCACATCTATTATAAAATTGATGCTCTAGTTTATTTATGGGACAAATATCTCTAATTATTCTACCAGGAGTGAGGAACATATAGTCCTCAGTTTCTATAAATCTTACAAAATTATTTGATCTGACCTTACCAAGGCAACTGTAGGGATGACTTGAAATTCAGTAAGTCTAGTTTTTCTAAATGGCAACACTAAGTGCTACTTTTTAAATTGATAATTTTGTACCATTCAAAGATATTATGAATATTCACATGACCCTTCACAGAGTAAATGTTCCTCACTACTGCTCTATATACATAAAAAATAAAGCACAAGGAAGTGTGATTCTGTTTGTTCAGCATTTTTATTTCCTGTTTAAATGAAGAGATGAGTTATAAACTAGTCTAGAAACTAAGTCTGTCTTTTTAATTTTTTAACCATTATTGTCTTCTCCATATAAATTGATTAGCATTATCAGCTTGTCAAAAAGAGACAACAATGGAACTAGTAGTTGTATTTATACATGTTCCAAAAGAATAATTACTCAGATTTCTTATATATATAATTTCCCTTATATTAAGGGTTGATGTGTCACTTTTAAGAAGTAGCAGAGCTTATTTAACATTAGGCTATGAAAAGATAACCCCCAAATAATACTGGATTTTAGAAATCTCAGGCCCTGGGACAAACAGTACTTTTTCACTCAATAATCCCACTCATTTGTGGAAGCTTTACTTTTCTCAAGTTATCGACCTCTGCAAACTCCTACTATCCTGGATTTTTACCTACAAATCTATGTACTCAGCCCTTATGACAGAATGAAATGTTTAACTAAACATGTCCAGCCATACTTTGTATTATCAGAAACATTTCTTTTTTGTCAATCTGAAGTCTTTTTGTCTCTATATCTTATGTTTAATTACACATCTACAATTTGTTCCAGTAGGGAGCCATCATTTTACCTATCGCCCACATACTCAGAACTTAATGATCAGTGTTTTTTTTGAGGTGCCTAAAGGGATTATCTGTTTTTCTGAAGGCTTTTTAAAATTCTATCTATTTTAATGAAAAAGGGGGAGAGACCAAGGCTTATGGTGCTGCCTGGCTTGAATTTGGACTTTGGAGTCTCAGGCATGAAAATTTTTGTATAATCATTGTACTATCTCCCCAGCCCTTTTTAAAGGTTTTGATGAAGATAGGTTTGACCTACCCAGGTGAAAAGGTTAGTTTCCAGCTAGAGAAATACAAAAGTATCACAAGCAGGAAGTGAAAAAAGTTCCCTATAGATAAATCAGAGAATAGCTGAGAGTTATGAATGCCCAGATGAGTTGTGGAGGGATATTGAAATGAAATATATAAGCATATATTCAGTTTAGAATGATGACTTTTGTTTGGAAAACATCTGTCAGGGGAATATTAGAAAGAGACATAGATAAGATTTTTCAGTAATTAGCATAAAATAATCAACAATGAGTTGTCCTTGGCAATGTTGAAAACACAAATTCTAGCGATTGGGCATAGTTTCAAATTTAATTCCTGACTTGGTAAATCCAATGAGTGGTTTTGTTCTTTCATTTCTTTGGGAATATAAGAAAAGCAGTGTAGATTTCCAGTTCTAGGCAAGATGGAATAAGCGCAGTCCACCCCGTGTTTTCTGCTAACTCTAGCACTAAACAAAGCATGCAAATAATCTATGAAGAGTCTAAAAGAGAAGGGAGAAAATGGGAAAAGTATAGTCCCACTTGACAACACTCTCCTATTGATATAGTCTACCATTATTCTATATATCCTTTAGCCTCTGTTTTCCCAATGAGAGCTGTAGACACTGCTAACATAAGATTATGAACAGAGCCCTGCCAGCTATTCTGAGCCAGCACTAATGAGTTGTTTCCCTCTTATCTCTTATCTGTCACTGTGGAGACCTTGGGGTGGAGCCCTGTTGACTTTCTCAGCTCCTGTACTAAGTGAATGACAAGAGGCAGTGATTTTTATCAGTTATCTACAACTTACAGTGTTGTAAAGTAGAGCGAAGGCGACCAGAAAACCTGTGAGGATGCATTTAAAACAATGTGTTGAGTTTAGTTTTTCCCCCTGAATAAACTCAAGTAATCTTTTTTCTTTATTTCAAATTTTCCTACAAGATTCTGGTTTCTTTTTTCTCCAGAACTCCCATCACAAGCCACTCCCATCACAATCTAATATATATAGCTGTTCCTTGTTGTTTTTTAAAAATGGTTTATTTTGGAACTTTTATTTGGAACTGTAGTATTATGAGGGAAAAAGTCTGTTATTTTATCCTTGTTCTTGCCTCCTACATGGGATCCTTTTCATTCTCACTAGATTGCAGTTGCTAACTGACAGTGCATTGGAAGTATTCCTCATTCATTCAGTGAGTAATGCAAACCTCCAATGCATCACAAAAATTTGCTAGTGAGCTCAGATCTATAGGGGTGCAGAGGCCACATAAGCTGAATATGAGCCCCAGATCAGATCAAATCAATGGAGTTTATAGTCAACAATATTTATACACCTTTCCCATATTTGGGAGCTTCTCTTTTCCCTGACCCAGCTTTCTGGTCCTTTTTCCAGCGATGACATCATCTCCCCAGACAATAATTTGGATCTACCTGCATATCAGATGTCAGGCTCAGAAAAAACAAACAAACTACTATAGTCATGGGCCTTTCTGAGTATAACTAAAATAGGGCTACTAGCTATCTACAAAAAGGAGACCCCCCACCCCCTAAACTCATTATTGGAACTATTCAAGCCTTTAGATTCATGGTTAGTCAACAATTTGTTGGGCTTTATATGTTAACTCTTTTTTCAGCCAAAGGTTTCAGATGCTAGGATGATGCCAACTTGGAATTCCCTGGACAGATGACCCCACCAATACGTCCTGGAGCCCTGCCCCACTAGGGAAAGAGAGAGGCAGGCTGGGAGTATGGATTGACCTGCCAACACCCATGATCAACGGGCAAGCGATTACAGAAGCCAGACCTCCCACTTTCTGCATCCCATACTGACCCTGGACCCATACACCCAGAGGGATAAAGAATAAGAAAGCTATCAGGGGAGGGGAGGGGATACAGAGTTCTGGTGGTGGGAATTGTGTGGAGTTGTACCCCTCTTATCCTATGTTTTTTGTCAGTATTACTTTTTTATAAATAAAAATTAAAAACAAAAATAAAAAATTGCTATTGAAAAAAGTCTTACTATTTCTTTTCTCAAGTAACTTAATGAATATGAATCAGAATATCCATAACCTCTGAACCAAATGCTGACTGTTCACTCTTTAACATATTATCCCACCCATTGAGTAATGTTTTTAGGTTTCTAAGGATTCCACTCACTTGTCACTTTGTCTTGCTTAAGAGGGAAGTCTACTACATCACTTCTCTGAACCAAAACATAACCCACTGCCCAACCACATAGCATAATTATTGATTCTTTTTAAGTTTTTCATTCCTGTAACCCATAATTGTCGGGTACTAACAATATTGACATTTTTGAAGGGAGATTATGAGAATAAACAAATCAAGCACATTTCTCCTTTAAAAACTTACAGTGAGAGAAGTTTAGAAAGAGTGAAACACAAAAGGAAAGTGAAGTAATTGTAATGAAATTTGAGAGTAAAGTGAAGGGGCAGTATTGGATGCTTTCTGTTCTTTAGCATCTTGTGATTTTATAGCAAAGTTATGACTGAAATTGATTGAAAAGTAGAAATTATGCTTAGACCACAGTAGTTCAGAGCCCTTTTTGTACTGCAGAAGACATACATGGTTGAAAAATAAATTAATGAATTACAGTTTCAAATATGATCTGCATACATAATGCATATACTTCATTAATTGTTTAATATTAATAATTTATTACTAACATATGTATATATATATTTTATTTTATTTTTTAATTTTATTTTATTTATTCCCTTTTGTTGCCCTTGTTTTTTTATTGTTGTAGTTATTATTGTTGTTGTTGGATAGGACAGAGAGAAATGGAGAGAGGAGGGGAAGACAGAGAGGAGGAGAGAAAGATAGACACCTGCAGACCTGCTTCACCACCTGTGAAGCGACTCCCCTGCAGGTGGGGAGCCGGGGTTTGAACCAAGATCCTTATGCCGGTCCTTGTGCTTTGCGCCATCTGCGCTTAACCCGCTGCGCTACAGCCCGACTCCCTGTATATATTTTTAATACTGCAATAGGGAATGAACAGGGGCCTCACATATTTGGAAATCACAGAACATTTCACCCTGTTCAGTGGTCCTTGAGCTTCATACTGTGTACGCTTAACCAGATGCATCACCACCTGGCCCCCCTGTTCAGTAGTCTACTCTTCATTTCTTTAATGAGGTTGGAGGGGGTAGAGCAAGAGAAATAGCTCACCTGTATACTGCACCTGCTTTACAGTGGGTTTGATCCATATTGGAGTACAACCCCCATGCACTGGAGAGAGTTTTGATGCTAAGGTGTCTGTCTGACTATTTCTCTGTGTGTCATTTTTAAAGTTACATTTATACATATGAGAATGTTTCACGAGACATAGAACTAGAAGCCTGAGCACTGCAGAAACCCTTGGGGAAAAAAATCTTCAGAGTGGTAAAGCCCTGGTGTCAACTTAAAACAAAACAAAATAACCTGGAAAGACAGCACAACATCACACCATTACACATGTAGTTCCTCTAGTGTTGTGGTGTAGTCATGCTTTCAGGGTATCCATGTTGTTCCCCTATTCATGCGGCACTGAGACTGAAATCAAGTTTATCACTGATAATAACGACCACACCCTGTGTGTTCTACCTAGGGAGCTATCTCTCACGTCTCTAAAATGCTTTTGTATTATGTTTTCAGAAGAAAATGTCTGATCTCTTTTTTATACAATTGAATGCAATTGAAAGGATACTTGTGACCTGAATCTGAACAGCCGTAACTCCTCACGCTCACCTCATCCCACATCACTGTCCATTTCTAGTCTATTTCATCAATCATGCCCTCTTCCCATCTAGTTTATTTAGCATTTATTAACTGGCCTGATAGGAACACACTTTCTCTTTGGATGGAAAATTGATGTCTTAGTTTGTCCTCCTTAAAAATAGTGCTCTAGTACTTTCATCACTATCTCTCAGTCCATAACAATTTGTCAGTTTGCTCCATAGCACATATTCATATCTGACATTATATGCTTCCTTTTTCATTGGCTCTGCCATCTGAATGTAAGCTCACTGATTCAGAGTCCTTGTTTGTTTGTTTAATATTTAATTGGCATAAACTAGAACACATAATTGTGCTCAATAGCATTTGGTGAACGTTTATCTATCCCACAGTAAAAACTGGAGATACAGGAGTTCGGGCAGATAGTCTGAGAAGGAGTTGAAAAGAGGAAGCGTCTTCCATTACTTGATAGGAAGAGATCATCTCAAAATATTTAACATTTGATAAGCTTTTGTAGCCATAAACATTTAGAAGTAAAAGGATTCTTTATAAGATTGCTTTCACCTTTTTTTAAAAAAAATATTTTTCAGCATTATTTTTTAAAATTATTTTTATCAAGTTTATTTATTGCTGGATAGAGACAGCCAGAAATTGAGAAGGAGGGGGAAGATAGAGAGGGAGAGAGACAGAGAGACACCTGCAGCCCTGCTTCACCATTCATGAAGCTTTCCCCCTGCAGGTGAGGATTGCTCTTCTTTTTTAACTATTGAATATTTTTCACATTACATACAAAATATATTACCTAGAATCCATTTCATTTTTTAATGATATAATGGTGGTTTATAAGATTGTATCTGGGTAGGTGAGCCATATCATTTCTTTGAAATTATGTACTGCATCACCACATGCACCACCAAGGTGTCTTTATGTTGACTGCTTGGTTTTTGTTACTGGACCACAGATATTAGCTAAATCCAAGTGTATTTATTTATTTATTTATTTATACTTTTTTAGACTACATCATCTCCACTGGATCATTTCTTCTAATTATTCCTGCTTTCAAACCTGGTTATTCATTTATTTATTTTTAATCAGAGCACTGCTCAGCTGTGGTTTATGGTGGTGCAGAGGGTTGAACCTGAAACTGCAAAGCCTCAGGCATGAGAGTCTCTTTACATAACCATTATGCTACCTACCCCATCCCTGGCTGTTGGTATGCATGAGACCCCTTCTGTTTCATTTGGTTTAAATCCCCCCTGCTTAACACTATTCTATTTACATAACCACTTCATTCTATTTACATAACCGCTGTTAACAAGCACCACCCTCCCTCCAGGGCATTAGTGATTCAGTGATAGAATTCTCGCCTGCTCCACCCCCTCTCCTTGTCACACCCTGATCCTCTCCTTGTTACACTCTGATTTTCACCAGTCACTTTTCTCTCCACCCTCTCTATGTCACATCCTGTTTCTACCCTACTTGGCAAATATATATAAAGACAGCATTATGAGTTTTAAGGTACCTTGAGTTTAGCTTAGCTCGGCTTAGATTGTGCTGCGTCCTGCATGAATAAAGAGATACTGCCTACAGCTCAACCATGAGTCCCTGGTCATCTGTTACCCACCCATGAAGCCAGCCTAGCGAAAACAACATAGCCCGGCGAAAACAACACCTGGCCATTTTATTTTTGAAATTATAATTGCCATAATGGTATTGAGGCATTGAATAGAGAATTATTTTCCAGTTTCTTGGTTAGGGTTTGGCATGAAGAGTTCTATTCAGTGTGAATGAATACCTATCCTACATAAAGAATTTAGGAGTTTTCCATGTTTTGAGTTTGAGATAAGATTAGAACTCATAGTTTATGCTGGCATTTTATGTTGTTGGGATGAGTGAGTCACAATGCATCATTAAGCAGAGTGTTTCTAATATAGCAAAGCAATAAAACAATAACACACTGTGTATATAATTGTCCTGATAACCTGAAATGTTTTCTGCTAAACAAGTTAAAAAAAAACTCACATTACTTAATGTTTATGACTTTTAGGTGATATATATATATATATATATGATCATTTTATTGAAGATAATATAATCATATATGTATATATATAATCATTTTATTGGGGATCAATGGCTTATATACTACAGTTGTTGACATAAGTATAATTTCTCATCTTCTCATGATAGGTATCTACAAAACACTATCATGCTTAAAATTCTCCATGACCCCTAGCCCCTTTATTTCACCTCCTTCCCCAGAGTCCTTAGTGCAATACATTCAGAAGACAAGACACTTTTAATTTGAGTAGTGACATAAGTGTTAGGTTAATTCATTTAGTGTTTATGCATCTGAGAACTTATAAAGATATAATTGACTCCAACCCATGCAAAGGGATTGCTCAGCTTTCCTTCTGGCTCAAACCCCTAGTCCCCACTTTCGGATAGGATGTTTCACTAGCAATTGTGCTGCAATTTGTCCTCTCTCTCTCTCTGTCTGTCTGTCTCTCTCTCTTTCTCTCTCTCCTCTCTCTCTTTCTCACCATCTAACAAAAGAAAGCATGACCACTAGGAACAGGTTAAATTTTCTACAGCCTGATCACTTTGATATAGGAATCACTCCTTTTTTTCCTTTTGTGTTTATCAGTCTTCTAAATCCAATATAAAAAGCATTATTAAAATTCCCTGTTCTTAGTGATCCGGGAGGTGGCACAATAGATAAAGCACTGAACTCTCAAGCATGAGGTCCGGAGTTCAACCCCTGGCAGCACATGTACCCGTGTGAATGTCTGGTTCTTTCTCTCTCATCCTAGCATTCTCATTAATAAATAAATAAATATTTTTTAAAAATTCCCTGTTCTTATCTTTCTGCCAACATGAAGTGTATCATTCAAATAATTCCTGTAGTATGAACGATTTATCACTGCTTCAGGGACTTGAAATTGGAGGCATGTGGTTTCTGCAAATTGGTATATTTTAAGTTTTATTTGCTATAAAATATAGAAAAGGTGATATAAAACTTCACCTAGTAACCTAATTGATTGTACAAATGACATAAAATATGATGGGATTTTCTTGCCTTCTCCACTTCTTAGGAACAATAAAAATATATTTTAGCCTTCAAAAAGTCATTTCCTTGTTTTATCCTCCATTAGTTCTGAAAATGAAAAGTATTCTGGGGGGGCAGTCAGTGGAGACAGAACAATGGCTATGTAAAAGACTTTCACTCTTGTACTGCTGAGGTCCCAGGTTCAGTCCCTGCACCACCCAAATCCAAAGCTGAGCAGTGCTCTGATGTTTCTCTCTATCTCTCATTAAAGTAAACAAAATGTGTTTTTGTTGTTGTTATTGTTGTTTTACAAAAACTACGATCAGAGACTCTGGTGAGTTCTAGACATCCCAAAATGAAGAGTTGTAGGTTCAAATCTCTCTCTCATACGCATTACCTAGAAATCTCTTATTTTTGGTGATAGCAAAGGAAGAAAAGGGAATGCTTTGTAGTCTCAGATACGAAATGATTTGCATGAAATGAAGGACTTTCCAGAAATGATAATAAGCATAGCTACTTAGACATGTCAGAGTTCAACATAATTTTATTTTCTTTTTTAGATACAGTCAGGGAGACAAAGAAAGCAGAGCATCAAAGCTAGGTTCTTTTGATATGGTGGTGGCCACGCTTGAACCTTGGTCATCCACATGGCAAAGCATTACACTATCCAAGTGAGCTGTCTCGCCAGCACTCCACCTGACTTTTAACTTGAAGGAAGTCTGAATTTTTATAATCACAGTGGAACTTTACTAGGTACTTGCCTTTGAATTATAATGACCATACCTGGGTTTCACATATCCTTATGTTAAGAAGAAAAAAGTTATGTAGAAAATCTCAATACATTTCCAGTCTATCAAAATTAATTGAACGTGATCAGTGAATACCAATATACCAACCAGTGTGCTTGTTCCTTTGGATAGAGAAAATATTTCTTAGAAACTTCAATATTGCTTGACAAGAAATCTGAGTAAATTAAAACATGGCAAGTCCTAGGTGATGAAAGAAATATGCTGTTTTTCTTGATTAAGAACACCCACAGTCTTTCATAGAATACCCACAGGAAGCCCAGAAACATAATGGGAAAAGTGCAAAATCTATCGAGTGCTTTATTGGCTCAGTTACTCTCTGAATGGCAGAAGATATAAATACTCTCCTTGGCCTTAGGGCTGCCTTCAAAAATGCTTGTCTATATCAACTTAGATTACAAAAAAAAAAAAAAAAAAAAAAGTCAGTGACTGTGTTAAGCAACTGCAGGCAGCAATTGAAAAACGGTGCAATAATATTCTAAGTAGTTGACCAAGATCAGAGCTGTTAAAAGGGAGTGACAGGTGGTGTAAGCATCCCCAGGCTCTGACTCACTAAATTCTAAATGGCACTTTTTCTACCTAGGCTAATCGTCACAGCAGTCACGTTCTGCCAGTCACTTTTTATGTTCTTCATCTGAGGCTTCTTTTTAAAGAAAAAAAAAATCATTGTAAGAACTGTATAAAGCAATTCAAGTCATTAATTTGTACTTTGCCATGGATTGAAAACAGTATGTGACAATGTAGAGCTATGGAATTGAAGTACAATTTCTCCATATACCTTGAGCTTACAGAAATAAAAATATTAACACACAGTGGTATTGCATTATAATTCTGTAGCTGTAATTTTATTAATGTTTCTCTTAAGAGGGGGTATATATCTGAATACACTTTTAGCACCTAGCACAGAGTAGTGCAATATTTGATTTTAAAAAATCAAATTTGAATTGTGAGAAGAGCAATGTTAATGATAAACATCTTTGCAGAAGTTTTGAGACCGGTGGTGGTGGTGGTGGTGGTGGTGGTGGTGGTGGTGGTGGTATGCTATAACCATGTCCTAGCTGAAGGATATTGTAGAACTCAGTGAGGTTTCAGATTTAATCTTTGAAAACACAATCCTCTTTGACATGCTTACCAAGACATAAGCTGCTGGGCTTGCAGTTTTAAAGTGGCTGAAAAAAGGAAAGTTGACAGTGAATCAGCTGGGGTGGGGATGGGTATTATAATCTAGTAGTAAAAGGGAGGTAAAAGATTTATTTATTTTAATTACTTGAAGTAAGGAAAATATTTGGGGGGATCAAAAAAAAGAAAAATACTGGATAGAATCTTTAGATTTATAGTGTATCTCAATTACATATGTCATAATAATTTTAGCATGTAATCTTGCATTATTGTGGCCCAAATTCCAGTGAACTGAAGTACTGTGACATTTTTCAAAGGAAGAAAAACTCTGTAGAAAGTCAGTGCCTATTTTCATAAAAGTCCATGAGCATGTCCTCAACAGATATCTTATCACAGACATTCATTTCATGGAATGTATGATTTCCAAGCCAAACATGTAGTTCTGAGACTGAGGAAATAGGAAGAGCTCTTAATCCTATTCTTCCCTTCTTTACTTCATCCACTTATGTCCTTGCCATTTATTTTCTTTCATGATGTTATTAATGTTCACTATAGGTTACGTGGCTGATAGATAACAGATGTTTCTGAATTATTGTTATTATTGTTGTTATTAGCCCTGCCTTTCAGATGACTTTCTTTTCAAAGCCTGGCTCATTTTTTGTTTGTTTGTTTTTCTTTTTTCAGTATTATTAATGTTACGTTTCATTTGATTCCCCTGTTTCTGGCAAGTTTTAGAATCTTTCCTTCCCTGTCCCTCTCCTGCCATACATGCCTCTTGAGTTGCTCGAAATAGTTTAACTAGAAAGCATAACCCTTTCCTAAATGACAAGACCAAAAAGTAGCTCTCAAGCAACCATAGTTTCTCCAAAGTTCCATTTTCAAACTATATGATTTTGCTTAACATTATCCACACTATTTAAGACTTTTATACGTGTACTCTCAAGACCAAATGTATTCTCTTATTACTTAGACCTTCTTTGAAGACACCAGCAAAATTCTTTTCCACAACCACTTCCTCAGTTGTAGTAGGCAAGGGAGGAGAATATCAGAAGACCCTGACTCAAGGTGGTTGATATGAGCCTTTGGTTGATTATAATATAAATTATTTTAAAAAGTAAAGTAGAAAGGAAATATTAACTCTAGGATCTTTTCATGAGTATAAGCACACTAGACAAAATTATAATAGAGATTATCTTGCCAAATATAATTTGTAAAAAAAAAAAAAAAAGCAAAAAAACAAATAAAACCTATTTTTTGAGAGCCTTTGGGACTAAATACTTTGAGTGAAAAATAATCACTCAGTAGCTACTCAATAGCACTTTCAAACTTAAATATATATGTGGTTGAAGTACTATAGTTTTAAAAATAATTTATTATTGAATTCCATATTTGTATTTACAACATAACCAAATCCTAGCTATCAAGCTTTGTACCACCACAATCTGTTTATGTAAAATTTTATTAAATTTTGCTTATTTAAGGGAGTCAGGCGGTCAGGCGGTAGCGTAGTGGGTTAAGGGCACATGGCGCAAAGCACAAGGACCAATTAGGATCCCGATTCAAGCCCCTGGCTCCCCACCTGCAGGGGAGTTGCTTCACAGGCGGTGAAGCAGGTATGCAGGTGTCTCTCTGTCTGTCTTCCTCTCTATCTCCCCCTTCTCTCTCAATTTCTCTCTGTCTTTATCCAATAACAAATAAATAAAATAAATAAATAAAAACAAGGGCATTGCTACAAGTATCATCTAATCATACAATGCTTTAAAAAATTCTGCTTATTTATTATCAATGAGCCTTTACCACTTAGGTAGGACTTTTCAGATAAAGAAGACAGAGACTAAGAGCCAGAGAAAGGCCAAGAGAGAGAGAAAAAAGACCACAGCACCAATGCTTCTTGTGGTGGGAGCTGTGCTTGAACTTGGGTCAATCACATAACAAAGCAGAACACTATCCAACTGTTTTGCCAAGCCTCATTTTAAAAGGTCATATAGAAACTGGTCTATGAAATATGAAGGCACATATTTTGGTATTTTTTGCATTCAAATGCAAAATTAATCTTTTGGGTAAAATAATTATTCTGGCAATTTGTGACAGAGTTAAAGGATTTAAAAATTGTTTATAGTGAAAAAGTGATTAGATGATTCTACTGATCATATAGGTTTAATAAAGCATGCCATTAATCTCAGACAGTGACAATAACAACAGTTAAAGAGGAATTTGAATTTGAATGTTAATCTTAAGGAAATACTTTACAAAAAGATCACTTTCCCAATATTACATGGAATAATTATAAAGGTGACCACAAATAGGATAGAATTTAGATCATTTCATAATATTTTATTTAATAAGTATGCCATTGTAATTATTCTGGTATGTATTTATTATGTCTAAATCTAATTTTGTGTTGTATGTACTCATTTCTGCTTTTCATATTATAGCTCAATACTCATGTTTCTGAAAAAAAGGATAAAAATCTATTCATAGGGGAATAATTACACTAGGAGACTATACTCTCCAAGCCTCCAATTAGCAAGGGGGGAAATATTAATTTACTCAATATACCAATGTGAGAGAAGGAAAGTTTTCTTTAGCCTTATCAGTGTCCCTGATTACATCAGAAAATTAAAGTGAACAAGATAAATTAGTAGGAGAAAAGCTTTCAAAGGAAAGCTTCATTTCATAAGGAAACGAAGACTCAGGGGTTGGACGGTAGTTCACATGGTAGACCACACATGTTACGGTGCAAAGGACTTGGGTTCAAGCCTCCAATTCCAACCTGCAGGGGCTAAAGCTTGATGAGGGGTGGGACGGTGCTCTCTCTCTTCTCTTCTCTTCTCTTCTCTTCTCTTCTCTTCTCTTCTCTTCTCTTCTCTTCTCTTCTCTTCTCTTCTCTTCTCTTCTCTTCCCTTCCCTTCCCTTCTCTTCTCTTCTCTTCTCTTCTCTTCTCTTTCTCTCTCTCTCTTCTCTCTCTCTCTCTCCTCTCTCTCTCTCTCTCTCTCTCTCTCTCTATATATATATATATATATATATATGTCTTTCTGCTTCTATTGAAAAGGGGGAAGTATGGTCACAAGTTGTAGAGTTGAACAGACAAACCCCAAGAGTAACCTCCAGATAAACCTGATGACCTCATCTAGTAAATGTTCCAGAAGACAGCCTTTTCTTTTCTTTTTTTTTTCTTTTCTTTTCTTTTCTTTTTTCTTCTCTTCTCTTTTTTTTCCTCTTCGCTCCTCTTTTCTCTCCTTTTCTTTTTTACAGTGTCACTTTATTTATATGCCTTTATCTATTTATATGCAGGTATACACGCATATATCTACATGTACATACTGTTCAGCATTTGCATTAGTTCTCCTTCACTTAATACACACAAACAGACTAGAAAACTCTCATGACAGAGACAGAGACTATGGGCGATTTGCTAATTGCTGAGTTTTACAGTGTTAAATACAATAGACCGCACTCTAATATTTTGGACAAGTAATTCCAATTAATTTGCCTTGAAATTAATTGGAATTAATTAATAAAAAACACTTAAATTAGCATGTTATAACTAGGCTATCTTAAACATTTTACCGGTACTCTTTTAGGTAAATCATATCTAGATAAAATTTTCATTGTCTAATAAATAACTTAATCTCAATATAACCATGTTTTCATTCAAGTTAAATTTCTCTGCCTTTCAAATTCCCAGTTAAGCTGAGGCTAGAAATAAGGTCTTGAACTGAGAAACTACTGCAGACCAATATTACATAATCATTCTTTGTCACTTTCTGTTTCCACTTCTCTGAGTAGGTGAAATGAGATCACAGGAGATGCAAGTGTTAATAGGGTACAGGATGTAATGCAATTCAAAGCAGCTGGGTACCTGAAGAGTGTTAAGACTTGCTTAGAGTGAGACACCTAATAGAGGAATCAGCACTGTTAGTGTCAGCAAATTAAGATAGGAAGGATAGGATACTAATGCGACTTTTTTGCTGAATGTCATCCTCACTTGCTAATATGCGATCTCTTTACAGTTTTTGGAGACAAAACAGTTGATTCAGAGAAACCTCATTATGAGTTGAGCACTATTGTCAACTGTATTTCTAGAGTATTTTTTTCCTGGCAGCATTTGATGATTTTGAAAACTTAATTAATTAATTAATTAATTTTTTTTTATTAAAGTCACTCACTATTTTATTTTGAATGAATCATAAAGAACATAGTTCAGCCTGTTCTTTTTTTTTTCTTTTTTTTTTAATTTAAGAAAGGATTAATTAACAAAACCATAAGGTAGGAGGGGTACAACTCCACACAATTCCCACCACCCAATCTCCATAACCCACCCCCTCCCCTGATAGCTTTCCCATTCTCTATCCCTCTGGGAGCATGGACCCAGGGTCATTGAGGGTTCCAGAAGGTAGAAGGTCTGGCTTCTGTAATTGCTTCCCCACTGAACATGGGTGTTGACTGGTCGGTCCATACTCCCAGTCTGCCTCTCTCTTTCCCTAGTAGGGTGGGTCTCTGGGGAAGCTGAGCTCCAGGACACATTGGTGGGGTCTTCAATCCAGGGAAGCCTGGCCAGCATCCTGGTGCCATCTGGAACCTAGTGATTGAAAAGAGAGTTAACATACAAAGCCAAACAAATTGTTGAAGAATCATGGACCCAAAGCTTGGAATAGTGGAGAGGAAGTGTTAGGGGGGTACTCACTGCAAACTCTCGTGTACTTCTGCTTTCAGGTATATATTTTGCAGTAGTTTATGGATACGTGTGAACATAAGCTCTCTCTCATGGCTTCCTCTTCTTTCATTTATTAGCATCATTCACATTTTAAGCAATTAAGTTTCTTGTGATGTCTCTCCAGTGATGATAAGTTATGAGGTGATCAGTTCAAAGACAGATGTTTGAAGATAGAGAAGACTTCTCTCTGGAAATATATCTTAGATAATGTTTCCTATAATTTTTCTCCATAGAAGGGCATGATTAAGTGATCATAGTATAATGGACAGCAAATAAAGATTATTATATGTAAGAGTAATTTAAAAATTCTTATTATAATGCCCTGCTCATTTATTTCTCATTTTGTTTTATAAAATAAGTTGGAAAGTGCCAAGTTAAAAAAAAAAAGCAGGCCACAAAAGTAGTTCATAGACATGGCATGGTTCAAAAAAAAAAAAACAACTAACTTTTACTGGAAGGTAGTCATAAGACTAATTATCAGCAACTACTAAAGCAAACTGAGTAGAAGGCTTTATAAAATTAGTCTTAATTACATATGTCTGTCTGGCATATATGCATGGAAAAATCATGAAGCAATACTACTATATGGAAAAGGAAGTTGGGCCTTTCTGTTATGTTTCATGGATATCTGAACACATTTAAAAATAACTTATCAAAAAATTAAGAATTGTATGCAGAGAAAAATGTAAAGACTAACCTTACTGATCTAAGTTTCCTATCAGTTATTTTGGATCCCTTCCTGCTCCTTGTTTACAAATTTAACTTTTCTTTGTATATAATCTCTGTTGAATACACTCTCTCCCCTAAATTTCATCTCAGTATTATCTGTACAATCAAGGCTTTCTTGAACAATGTATGCCTTACTGTATTATTTGTTTTTATTTATTTATTTATTTATTTTTATTTGCCTCCATGGTTATCGCTGGGGCTTGGTGCCTGCAATACAAATCCACTGTTCCTGGAGGCCAATTTTTCCTTTTTGTTGCTCTTGTTGTTTATCATTGTTGTTGTTGTAATTATTGATGTTATTGCTGTCCTTGTTGTTGGATAGGACTGAAAGAAAGTGAGAGAGGAGGGGAAGACAGAAGGGGAGGAAAAGATAGACACTTGTAGGCCTGCTTTTCCACTTGTGAAGCAACCCACCTGCACATAGGGAGTTGGGGGCTCCAACTGGGGTCCTTGAGCTAGTCCTTGTGCTTTGCACCATGTGCACTTAACCTGCTGCACTACCACTGGGCCCTGCCTTACTTTCTTAACAGCATCATGAATAATATAATTTTTAACATAATCTGTGTTTGAAATGAAAAAGAACAGAAAATTATGAAGATAGACAACATATCTGTTGAATTAAAGAGTATCACATAGGCAAAGAACGTATTGATCTATTAGAAAGGGAACAGGCTTTGAATGCTATGTTACAGACAATTTGGGTGGGCTTAAAAGTTTTACAGTGAAAGCTTATTTTCATATTCATGTCTTAAGGGTAATTTTATTTTATTTAGTAATTGAAAAGAAGCAAAAGTGTAAAAACGAGGTCAAGGAATTTGACTTTTACATTATTTTTTCTGTATTTTTCACAGGGTTATGCTGTTTAAAGTCTCACATAGATTTCTGTGTTATTTAAATAGATCTAAATGTTACAGTAATGTAGCAGGAGTCCAATGACTGGTCCAATGACTTCCTGGGAGACCTAGAGCCTTACACAGTGTCTAGTTCAACACAGTAGTCAGAGTAAGGAATAGGGGACCCTATGAATCAGATGAAATGGAGAAAGACAGAGCTTTCATATGAATATAGGAGAGTTATTAGAGAATGTATCAATTTTCTGATTTTCCTTTTCCGTCCTTTGTTATCCTTGGGACCTCTCTTCCTGCCACCAAGTTCTTCATTTCCCCTTATTCCCTTAGTGCAGGTGGGTAACCAGAAATTGCTCCAGAATGTCCAGAGGACAAAGAAAAGGATCCTAGTACAAAGGTCTAAAGAAGGCATCAATAGTTTCTGGTCTAATATCCAAGTCCTTGATTCATTTGGAATTTACTTTTGTGTTTGGTGAAATATAGTGGTTCGGTTTCATTCTTCTGCATGTTTCAACCTAATTCTTCCAACACCATTTGTTAAAGAGACTCTCCTTTCCCCATTTAATAGTCTGGGTATCTTTGTCAAAGATTAGGTGTCCATAGGTGTGGGGGCTTATTTCTGGGCTTTCAATTCTATTCCATTGGTCAGGGTGTCTATTATGTTCCAGTACCAGCAGTTTAGATTACAATTGGCCCAAATATTTCCAGAAATGTCTGCAGTACACAGCTAGCTTTGTGACTAACTACTATGCAAAACCAAAGTAAATTAATCTGTTTCTTTTTTCCATCCTTGCACAGCATAATGGGGGTAATGAGTCTCTGTTTATGAGCCAAGATGACTACACACAGTTAAGAGGAACAGATTATCAGATCAAGAGATTGCCAGAAATTCTCGGTGTGGTAGCAGTGACTTTGGTACAGAAGGGAACATTGGGGTTTCTCTACCAGAGTTCAAATATTGAAAGTAAAGGTGATTTTTAATTGTTTATGCATAATAATAATAGTAGTAAAACTTTGGGATGTTAAAAGGAAATTTCAGAAACAATATGTTATCAAGTTAGTAATTATTTAATGATTTGAGAACAGAGACTAACCAGTCTAGGGGGAAAAAAAAGCATAGCTTTAGAAAATTATCTACATATTTTATAGAACAAGAACAAAGTGAACATAAACAAAGGAGTTATATTGGTCATTTTCTGTTGAGCTATAGCAGCTTACTGTCCTTACATGGAATAAAATGAAGTCTTGGAGCTAGTTTAGTAAATTATGCTAAGCAAGTAAATAATCATAGGTTGGACAAGCTCTGCCTTCTGTGGAAGAGCCAAGCATAGAAACTTAGTGAGCTTTTAGTTTGTTAATGTGGGGCTTAGCATAGCAAGTGGACCTAGTCTGGATATGTTCTTTTATTATATATACTATAATATTAAATATATAATTGTTCTTACAACAGGAAGGAAAAAAGCAGTTACACCCTTGTAACAGGTATCCAAGAAAAAAAAAAAAAAACACAACTCCAGGCTTATTAAGAAGAGACGTTCTGGGAGCTGGGTGGTGGTGCAACTGGTTGAGCCCTGGCCGCCAACTGTAGGGGCAAAGCTTCTAGAGTGGTGAAGCAGGGCTGAAGGCGTCTCTTTCTCTCCCTATCACCCTTCCCTTTGATTTCTGGCTGTCTCTATCCAATAAATAAATAAAATAAAATTTCAAAAATGCATTCTGATGGAGAACTGCAATAGGAGGTTCAGACCTCAAAAATTCTGCCTCCCACTGTAGTATAGATCTTTTGTTTACAAGTCAAGCTAATTACAGGTGATCAAACACATGATTTTACTGGAGAAAATTCATATTTCAGTATGATAATCATACAAAGAAATTATCAATAAGTAGGTTTTGAATCTTTCTTTAATTTATTTATTCCCTTTTGTTGCCCTTGTTGTTTTATTGTTGTAGTTATTGTTGTTGTCGTTGGATAGGACAGAGAGAAATAGAGAGAGGAGGGGAAGACATAGAGGAGGAGAGAAAGATAGACACCTGCAGACCTGCTTCACCGCCTGTGAAGCGACTCCCCTGCAGGTGGGGAGCCAGGGTTCGAACTGGGATCCTTATGCCGGTCCTTATGCTTTGCACCACCTGCGCTTAACCTGCTGCGCTACAGCCCGACTCCCTTGAATCTTTCAAATGAGATCTGGAATCTAGCTCAACAGTGAGAAATTGTATGAACCTGATAATTCCTAGGTGTCATCCTTGTACAAAGAGAGGAGGACCATTCTCCTATTGCAATAGGAGGTTCAGATCTCAAAAATTCTGCCTCCCACTGTAGTGTAGATCTTTTGTTTGTAAGTCAAGCTAATTACAGGTCATCAAACACATGCTTTTACTGGGGAAAATTCATATTGCAATATGATAATCATACAAAGGAATTATCAATAAATGGGTTTTGAATCTTTAAAATGAGATCTGGAATCTAGCTCAATAGTGAGATATTGTATGAACCTGATAATTCCCAGGTGTCATCCTTGACCTAATTTTAGCCTCTCAGCTCAAAGTTTTAATTTGTTCTTGCTTTTCTAAACTTGATTATCTTCATAAGTAGTGGTTTTAGTTGACAACACAAATAATACTACTGCAAATGTTTCTTATTTGATAATATATAGTTTAAGGTTTGTCATATCTGCAAAGCAAAAAATGTTTGTGATCAGGTTTCCTTAGATTTTAATTTTTGAACCTTGAGTATTAACAAACTCAGGACTGATTTGTTTACATAGACTGCCAAGGAATTAGATCTATCTCAGTCTTACATTTACATGTTCACATAACATTATTGCTAACCTTAGTTTATTTTCATCTAGTGATTTCCATGAACAAGACATTACGTTGACCACACTGAGTTTGTCATCTAAAATTGTTCTCGAATGAAGGATTTCTTATTAATATATTGGGGCTGGGTGGTGGCTCACTGGGTTAAGCACACATAGTAAGAAGCTCAAGGACCTGCTCAAGGGTCCAGGTTTGATCCCCAGCTCTCTGCCTATGGGAATGAGGGTGTTGCTTCACAAGGCGTGAACCAGGAGTGTAGGTGTCTTTCTGTCTCTTTCCCTCTCTATCCATCCTCCTCTCAATTTCTTTCTGTCCTATACAAAAAAAAAAAAAAAAGAAAGAAAGAAAGAAAGAAAGAAAGAAAGAAAAGAAAGAAAAAAAGAAAATGTGGCCTCTATGAGCAGTAAATTCATGGTGTAGGCACCGAGCCCCATAACCCTGGAGACAGAGTAGAAACAGTATTTTTTTAAAAATTATCCTAGGGAGTCAGGCTGTAGCTCAGTGGGTTAAGCGCAGGTGGCACAAAGCACAACGACTGGCATAAGGATCCCAGTTCGAGCCCCCGGCTCCCCACCTGCAGGGGAGTTGCTTCACAGGTGGTGAAGCAGGTCTGCAGGTGTCTTTCTCCCCCACCCCTGGCTTCCCCTCCTCTCTCTATTTCTCTCTGTCCTATCCAACAATGACAACATCAATAACTACAAAAAAAAAGGGCAACAAAAGGGAATAAATAAATACTAAAAAAATTTTTTTTTTAATTGTCCTAGATGACTTTGTAGTGACGAGTCAGGGCATTTTTTCATTGCTGGTTTATCTCTCTTTTTCTGGCAGTCAAACTTTCTCAAAAGTTGTCTTGAATTCACACCAACTTCTTGTTTAAGTTTAAAGTATAAAGCATATTTACTTGCTTAGAGACTGAAGAATTAGAATTTTGACTGTGAGTATATCTATTTTAGAGTCCAAGTGAATATAAAATTTAGCTGGATAAAATTTATCTTTTACAGATGTGCTCATTATAAAGACAGGTCATCACCCACCAGGTATGACTTTCCAAATCTTAAATGTGTCAGCTATTTCAAAATTAAAAAAAAAAATCAAGAAAGATAGATTTAAGTATAAACTATCATAACAGGGGTGCATTAGGTTGAGCATACACATTACAATGCACAAGGACCCAGTTTCAAGCCCCAGTTCCCACCTGCAGGGGAAAATCTTCACAAGTGGTGTAGCAGGGCTGTAGGTGTCTCTCCATCTCTTTCCCTTTCTATCTGCCCCTTCCTCTCAATTCTTGGCTATCTCTATCCGAAAAATAAATAAAGATAATTAAGAAAAATACCACAACAAAAATTATGGGACTAGGTGCTCTCTCAGTAACTCATAAAAACTGAAATTGTTCTTGACACTGGATATTCCTTATTTATTATGTAAATTTAGGCCATATGATACCAAGTGATATTTAAATATTATTTTTGTTTAAACAGTTTGATATATGCAAAATGTACTTACCAAGTAACCTATTTAGCACATAAGAAAACAACAGTATTATGCACAAGTATAAAATTAAAAGAAAATTATAATATTTGATAATATAACTACTAAAATTAAACATTTTCTTCCAGAAATTTAGTCTGTACTTTACAAGTTTGTAAACTATGTGTGAAATTCAGCATATAAACATTATTATTTACATCAATAAGTTATTTGTAGATGCTAATTTGTTTATTCATGAGTGACAAATTCAATGATATTTCAAACTTGGGATTCTTTTGAAAGTTTTAATGTCTTTCTATGAGTCCATTGTTACTAAATTAGACTTTTTGTGTCTTGTACATAAAATAGATAAAAGGGGGAGTCAGGCAATAGCACAGTGGGTTAAGCACACGTGGAGCAAAGCACAAGGACTGGCATAAGGATCCTGGTTCGAGCCCCTGGCTCCCCACCTACAAGGGAGTCACTTCACAGGTGGTGAAGCAGGTTTGCAAGTGTCTATCTTTCTCTCCCCCTCTCTGTTTCCCCTCCTCTCTCCATTTCTCTCTGTCCTATCCAACAATTATGACAACAATAATAACTATAACAATAAAAAACAAGGGCAACAAAAGGGAATAAATAAATATTTAAAAAGAAAAAATAGATAAAAGAAAAATGAGGTGATTTTGTTCGAATAAAATGCAGTCAGGAAAAAATCAGAGATAATTTTAGAGTAAAATTGTTATTTTGAAATATTAAAGATCATTACACTTTTAGCATCTGTGAATAAAATATCATAAATTACAAAAAATCTTAATATAAATTTGTGTGTAAATGTCTGTTGTGTTATGTAAAGCAAATTAGCATATTGCCAAGTAAAATGTAGATATGGGCAGAAGCCATGCTAATTTGTATATCAAATTAAGGTATGATGGGAAAGGAACAGATGATGACTGTTTTTCTGTTTTGATGTTAAATGTTTGCAAATGCGAGATTCTCTATTGCTTCCTATTTTTGTGGATTTACACTTAAAAATAAATCATCTGATAAAACATCTAGAGAGGGCAAAGAAAATGTAATTTCTAAAATTGTTAATCTGCTTATGCACTAAAAATACTCAGCATGGACTATTTTGACTAAAACATTTATATTTGAGGAAGTACCAACTTAGCATCTCTTTTGCCCTGATATAAGAATTATTTCTTTTTATTCATTTTTGTGGTTTCAGCTAAGTGCATTCATTTGCCTCCTTAAAATGTAATAAACATGTGGACAGAAAGGACTGAAGCTAGGTTTGAGAGTGTCTTTCAGATACTTATCATGGGGAGATGAAAAATTGTATCCATATGTCAACAACTGTACTGTAAATCATTACCCCCATCCCAATTAAAATGTAAAGATTACATAATTGGAATAAAATTGTTAAAAAGTAAAAAGGAGGACAAGGACCTATTAATCTTTGTAGAGAGAGTGGAAAAGTTGATGGAAGTGAGGTATGTTGACACCTATCATGGGGAGGTATGAAACTATTCCTGCAACAAAGTTATTTTAAATAATCATTTCTCCCAAAAAAAGTGATCCTAAAAAGAAGAGATACTGAGAGACACTTCATATGGACAAAGGATTAATCCAGAAAGAAACTATGATCATTAAGCTCCAAATTTAGGTGCATCTATATATAAACATGCAATTACTGAACTTAAAGAAGTATTGACAGCAGCACAATAACAGTAGGAGATCTTAACACACTACTCACAGCAAATAAACCGATCATCCAGGCAAAAAAATAAATATCAATAGGGTTATAACAGTCTTAAATGATACCACAGATGATATGCACCTAACAGATATTTACAGAACTTTCCATCCCCCCAAAAATGAATATACATTTTTTCTCAAGTACAAATTAATCAAAGGAATTAACCATATGGCGAGCCATAAAGACTGTCTAAAGAAATATGTGAACATTGAAATTTTAAAATGCATCTTTTCAGGAGCATGAAGTATGAAGTTAGTTTTCTCATTCTTGATAAAACCTATTATTTCTCCCCATCCTGGGAGCTCTGGGGCTTTGTTCTTGTTCTTTTTTTTTTTTTTTTTTTCTTCATATTTCCATACCATGTGATAGTGCATCTGCTTATCTCAACTAAATCAATGCTCCCAGTGTCACCTCTACAGGTTTCACTTCAGTCTATGCCCAGAGATGCCAGACCTGGGATGTCAAATCTCCAGCTCCAATGCTCTAGTGAGAATTTCCCTAGCTCATAGGACTCTTTAGTTCCATTTCAGGTGGCATACTTCCTAACAAAGTTACAGAACCCAGATAAAGACCAGGGCCCATGAGATAGGACACATGTGCACACGTATTCATAAATTAAGAGAAAATATATACCTTAAAATAAAATTGCACAATAGTATGCAATGACCCAATAAGTGCATCAAGAAAGTATAAAGGTCTAAAAAAGACAGCATAAAGTACTTAATCAAATAGTTTCTACTTAGACTTAAATAACCTCCTCGCCTACTTCCTAATTCACCTCCCTCAATCCCTCTAAATCTAATCCTGTCAGATAAAGTAAGGACTACAAAAGCTGGATACGGGTAAGAGACCTGCACACTTTAATGAGGACCCCTTTGGTCACTACCAGGCCACTCCATCACCCAGAGTCCTAGTCAGAGAATCTTGGGAGTCCCAGAGATATAATGGGCCTAGACCTCTAACATATCCTTCTCTCCACCGTTACTGGTCATCTTCATCAGGAAAAACATCACGAAACCTCTTATGGGCATCGACAGGACTTTGTCTTCAGTGTAGAACAACAATGGTAGAAATTGTCCCACTATCCAAAGGGAGGCTGGGTTGACATACTCTGCCACTCCAGAAAGAGTGGTCCTGAAATGAGTGCATGTTGGGAACATGTGTAAGCCTGATAGAGCTTAGGGAGAACCACCCCCATCTTTGGATGGAGGTCTGAGAAGATAACCTCTTGGTAAGTCTCTCTCAACCGAGGTGAGCATAAGGTAGGAAACTCAGACTTGGTTCTTTCCTTCTTGACTCTCAGGCCCACAGATACCACAGTACTTCCCTCCATTAACTGCAGGCCACATGGACGCAGATTCACTCATTCAAAGTCACCTTCTGATCACAGAAGAACACACCTTATCACAGTTCATCACACACCTCAGACCCCAGACAAGAGAAATTCCCAACTTTATGGCCTTTTGATATTCATTTTCTTTCTGTCTCACCCTACGGGTTTAACCCCTATGCTTCTCTCAAATACCTTTGGATAATTAAGTTGCTTATGTCATGGAAAATAACTGTTTTGTATCTCATCAATTCCTGTCATACCAGTCCCCTACCTTGGGGGCATGCTGACTGTTAAAAAACCTGTAATTTCTGTCATATTTCAACAATAATTACCTCCATTGCTTTTCTATTTAACTCATGTCAATTTTGCTAATAAACGGACTCTAGGATTCTGGGACTCAAGGACTCAGATTCTAGATTCACGCTAAGAGTCCCCTGGTGTCTTTTACTTCGTGTCACCCCTGTCGTGAGCGAGAAAGAACCAGCCCGTTACCTTTCCCCTGGAGGACACCCTGCCCGGAGAAGGAGAGAGACACCCCGAAAAGTGCAGCAGGGAATGTTATGACTATGGAATGTGAGCTCAGACCTACAGGGATGCAGGTAATATAGTCTCCTGTGCTAAATATGAATAGAAATGTCCCTAGAACAGACTGATGAGGTTTACAGTTAATGGTATTTATATACTTTTCCCATATTTGGGAACTACTCTCTGCCCTGGTCCAGCTTTCTAGTCCTATTCTCAGCTCTGTGACCAGACTCCCAGATAATACTTTTAGTCCACTTGAATGTTGTCTGTGGGGCTCAGGCAAAAATTAGTAAACTCATATTCCAAAGGGCCTGTGGTTATACTACTTTTTTTTTTTTCTTTCCCTGAGCCTGAAATCTGATATGCAGGTGGATCCTAATTATTGTCTGGGGAGATGATGTTATGGCTGCAAGAAGGACCAGAAAGCTGGATCAGGAAAGAGAGTAGCTCCCAAATATGGGAAAGGGGTATAATATTGTTAACTGTAAACCCTATCGATCTGATTTGGTCTGGGGCCCATATTCAGCTTAGAAGGCTATGTGACCTTTGCATCCCTGTAGATCTGAACTCACATTCTGTGGTCATGAGTAGTGGTCATGTGGTCCAAGCTGCCCCAATATCAGGACCCATCTTCCTCAGGTGTAGTATAGATTATGTTGTCCATCCTCCCTTCAAAGGATGGAACATTCTCTACCGTTGTTGATCCAAGTTGAGGGCAAAGTCTTATGGAGGGCCTACAAAGGGGTCTATTTTGTTGTTCCTAATAGAGGTGACTGGTAACAATGAAGAGAGGGATTTATTTGAGGTCTAGGCCCATCATGTCTGTTTGGTAATCTCAGGACTTCCCAAATAGGGAAATAAATATATTTAAAAAATAAAGAGTCCTCATTAAAGTATGCCCGTCTCTTTCCCATATTCAGCGTTTGCAGTCCTTGCTTTGCTAAGGTAACTTTGGAGTTACTCCCAGAGGGCTAAAGAATAGGAAAGCTATCAGGGGAGGGGATGGGATACGAAGATCTGGTGGTGGGAATTGTGTGGAGTTGAACTCCTCTTATCCTGTGGTTTTGTCAACTTTTCCTTTTTGTAAATAAAAAAAAAAATTATAAAAAAAAATAGTAAAGTCATGGACCCCTTGGAATATACCTAAAATAGAATTCCTATTTTCATCCAACATGAATACTCCACTCTCATATGCTATATTTTTACCTCTATATTCCTGATTATTAAACAGTTCATTCTGTTTTATATCTTAATGCTTTTCAGCTACCAAGTTGCAGATGCTACCATGATGTCAACCTGACTACTTCCTTAGGATCGACCTGTCAATGCCCATGTCCAATGGAGAAGCAAATAAAACCTCACCCTTAACTAAAATCTCTAGGTAAGAAAAAAAATATATGGGAGAGGAGTGGCTATGAGAGATTACCAGGCAAAATATAGTAAAGGAGGTATTGTAGTTACAGATTTAAATTGTTTTCTTTTAGTACTAAGAGATTTTCTTTCTCTTCCTGGTACCAAGCATTAGGCATCCTGCAAATGGATATATTTCTATAAATGTAAATGTCTCTTGCAAAGGGTAACTTCTACTTGTATTAGAGTTTCTCTCCTTATGGCATTTGTATTTCTTAATAACTAGCTCAAATTAATCTTCATGTTGATGAGGCGTATTTTGGGGTTACTTGCATCTTCAGAAGTGAGGAGTGCGAGAAACTACAAGAAGGTTAGTTCATGTGCACTACAAAGAGAAACAATTAAATGATAGAAGAAGATATTAGAAAGGCTAAAACCATCTCACAAAAAGTTGCTCTTCTTCTGTAGTTTACAGCATGGTATTGCAAGAACTGTCTTGTGTTGTTTGCTACTGTATTCCCATTACCTAGCACCATCCCAGGCAAATGACAAAGAGTTCCATAAATATCCACAAGCGAGAAATCCACAAATTTTTAATATTATTTAAACTGAGAAACAATTTTTAGATTGAAATAATTTGTTGATACAGGTTTATTTTTAAGCATACACAAATGCCTAAAAAAAAGCAGTGTTGACACCTTGTTTCTGTTACAGTTCAAGAATGTGCTTTTCTGCTTACAAATTTCCTTTTGTGTTTTTATAATAACTTTTAAAAACAATTAAGAAACTTATTTTTTTGTTGTACAGATTTATTAAAGTCTGATTCAGTCAATGTATTTTATTGTATTAATACATTATTAGAAACAACTTTGGGTGGGAAAAATCATCTCCAGTGACTGGACAAATAATCAAACAAATATAAAGGAACTGATGGGGTAGCTCACTTGGTTAGTGCACTGCCTTGCTCTGTGCACCACCCAGGTTCCCTACTGCATCAGTGGAAGCTTTTGAACTGTGATCTCTCTTCCTCTCCCTCTCCCTCTCCCTCTCCCTCTCCCTCTCCCTCTCCCTCTCCCTCTCCCTCTCCCTCTCCCTCTCCCTCTCCCTCTCCCTCTCCCTCTCCCTCTCCCTCTCCCTTTCCCTCTCTCTCCTTATCTCTCTTTCTCCATCTGAACAAACAGAAATACACACAGAAGCATACTTACAAGAAAGAATGTAAAGAAAAAATATTAATATGTACACACATGATATTACCACTTGTTTTTAGACAATAGCTTAGCTAAAGCTGAAGATATTGATAAGGAGACAAGGAAAGCCAGTTAGATAAGTCAGAAAAATGGGCAAAGGCAGACTTAATTTCTGCCTTTATCAATAATTACATTTCCATACAGAAGCTCTTGTCTCAAAAGTAATCTCTTTATGTTTTCCTTATATATTTTTAAATTTTTATTAGTGACTTAATAATGGCTTATAAAATCATAAGATTACAAGGGTATAATTCCAAATTATACCTACCACTATAGTTTTGTGCTTTCTCCCCACCCCAAGAGTAAAAACTATAGCTTTCACAAGACTTAGTAACAATTTGGCTGATTTTTTTTTTTTTACTGACAAGTTTATGTTTCATTTCTTTTTATTACACATATGAGCAAGGCCACCAAATAGTTACCTTTCAGAGGAATGTAGGTTATTTGGTAATAGATGTAAACTACAGTAACTAGAATTCTTGAACACATACACCAATTTAAAGAAACTCAAGCTATTACATGTGATAAAAAGAATGAGAAAAACAAAGATTGAAAAGTTCTAGTGAGAAAACACAACAGCATTTAAAAGATAAGACAAGACTGTATGCATGTGAATTTTTTTGTACATAAAAGTATTATATACTTATGAAGTTCCAGTGACAGGAACTGTGTGGAATTGTACCCCTCTTATCCTATGGTCTAGTCAATATTTCCATTTTATAAGTAAAAACTTAAAGAAATGAAAAGAATTTTAAAAAGACTTAGAAGAAGAGGAACAGAGGAATGCTAAAGCAACCAGAAGGACTGAAATCACTAAAATTAGAGTGGAAATAAACATCTGGGGGAAAAAAAGTATTATATGCATAATGAATAAATAAATGCATCTAAAATGTTTATTTTAATCTATTATTGTTTTACTGTTATTTTCTTGGACAACATCTATCCATTTATCCCCCCTTTCATATTTTAAGTTGTTTTATATTTCCGTGGCTTATTTTCCCAGTTTACTATGTATTGTCTTGTTGAGAGTTAAGACTTTCTTGTTTTTTCCTCTATGACACTCCTTTTAGTACAACTTGGAAAACAGGTCTGCTAATGGCACAATCCTTTAGTTTTTATATGTCTAGTACTCCTTAATATTTGAATGATAGTCTTTCAGGGTAAAGTTTGTGTGTCTTGTAGTTGTTGTCTTTTAAAACCTTGAATATACCACTTCACTCTCTACTGACTTCCATGCTTCCTGCAGAAAAGTCTGATGTAAATCTTACTACCTTACCTTTACAGGTCATTTTCTTCTTTTCCCTGGCAGCTTATACATTTTTTTTTCTCTCTCCTTAACAACTGATAATTTCACAATGATGTGTTTTGGTGTAGGCCTATTTGGGTTTAGGAATTTAAGAGCTCTCTCTGCTTCCTAAACATCTACATTCAGACCATATTCCAGATTTGGGAATTTTTCTGCTATTATTTCTTTGGGTATGGTTTCTGTTTCCTTTCTCTTATTTTCCTTTTGATAGCCCTATAATTCTGATATTTGATAGTCTAATGGAGTCTTTAATCTCTTGAAGAGTTCCTTCATTTTCCAAAAGCATTTTCCATTCTACTTAGAAGTCATTGTGTGGCCAATTTGTCTTCTATTCCTGTTGTTCTCTCTTCTACATAATTAAGTCTATTTCCTTGACTTATTATTTGAGACTGGAATGTTTTCAAACTGTCCTCCACACTCAATTCTGTTTTTAAGCTTTACACTTTTCTATCAAGTGAGTCTTTGAAGTTATGAATTTCTTTCTTAATCCATTTCTCCATTTTAAATTGAAAGCTTTGCATTTCTTTAAAATTTTAGACAACAGTCCCCCTATTTTTTTTCTGATGATAGTTCTTCTTGATCTGCATCATTAGATTTCTGGCAGTCACCTTGGTGTTGCAACATTTTTCTAGTTTTACCCATCTGTTTTGATTTCAGTTTTGTATGTGAATTGTGGGTTGGTGAGAGGAAAGAGTTTTGAATAAGTTATGTAATATTATGGCACCTGATACAGATGGGGGTGGGATACAGGAGGATTGCAGACATCCTTCTCATTCCTAAAAGTTGAAATTCTGCTGTGAGTTTCAACATACTTTTCTGCCTTCAGGGTGACCTGACTGTTCATGAGGCTTTTTCCATGGTAGTTAGGACACCTTAGAATTTTATAGACATCTTTGCTGCCATAAGATTAGAGAGTTTGTTTCCCTAGTACCTCTGTATGGCTCCCTGGATTAAGGGTTTGTGACTTCTACAAATCTATACAGCAAATTTTCTTAAGTCACTTGGTGATAAGTGTTTCCCAGCAGGCCCTGGGAATCTTCCACTTGGATCTAAAGCAAAGGCAAAAAAAAAAAAAAAGAAAAAAGAAATTGTTGAGTTTTTTTTTTTAGTAATATTTGTTTTCTGAATGAAAGCCAACTTTCTGTGAATAGGTTACCACAGTTCCACCATGAAAGTCTGCAAAGGTAATCTCCATTCTTCCCTTAGGATTCTATCTGCAAAATTACCCTTCAGATGAAGACCTATTTGGGGGGCAAGGAGGTGGCAGATTTTTGTTCCTCTTACTTATAAACACTTCAATTTTGAAGTGACAATTATTCTGAAAATATCCCCCTTCTACACTTGAAAGCTATTAGAACAATTTTATGTTCAACAACATAAAGCCAATATATATCTTACTTCTTAAATGCTAAATCTACTTATTTCATGTGTAAATATTGCATCCATTTTTTGAGACAAGGTGAATATTGGGATTATTCTTACAACTGACCTTAGATAAAGTTCTAGAAACACACCTATATAGAAGAATTCTAAGTTATAAAAATTGCCAAAATTTCAATAGTAAATCATCAAAATGACTGGACAAATATCATAATAATTATGCAAAAAGCCTTTCATGCCTGAGTTACCAAAGGTCCCAGGTTCAACCCCAGAACCCCTATAAGCCAGAGTTGAACTATGTTTTGGTAAAAATAAATAAGTAAAATATAAGCAGGGGTTGGAGATAGCTTATTCAGTATGGTGAAAGATTAACTCTGTGTGAGAATCCATGTTTAGCCTGACCACTCTGACTCTGGAAGAAGTTCCAGCACTATGATATCCTGCTCTTTCTGAAGTTAATGGGGGTAAAACAATAAAATAAAATAAATAAAAAGAAAGAAAGAAGAAGACGAGGGAGATAGGATGAAAGAAAAAACATTTATAATTTGTGATTCTGTACAATGAGTTTTCTCAACATATTCAGAAAGACTTTTCCCAATGTTTACAGAGCTGGTGTTTTCCAATATATAATATTGGTAAAAGAAGTAAGGTCAGTTGAGTTTCTATATACCTTGAAGGAAACTGTTAAAATAATCTTAGCTAATGTGGATGGCTCAGTGTTAGGGGCATCATCAGCAATTGCTTTTTTAGCAAATTAACTACTTTAATGCTTATGACAATTTTATCTTAAGTTTATTTAATTCTTTTCCCCAGAGCAATGCTCAGCTCTGGCTTCTGGAGAATTGAACCTGGAAACCTCTGTTGAATATTTATTTGCACTGTTCATTTCTGAATTATGGTGGTGCTAGTGGTTGAGCCTGGGACCTTTGTGGCTTCAGGTATAAAAGTCTGTAGCACTATTGCACTAGTCTCTCTGAACCTCATCCCATGCTTATCTAAGCTATAAATCTTTTATCTGTCTCATTCACTTTTGAGTTTACAGCTGTGCAATTTCTCTGTAACTACATAATTTTATTTTGTTTTATCTTTTTAATCATGCATTTTTATTATTTTTATTTGAAAAGGCAGAGAAACATTGAGAGGGAAGGGACATAGATAGAGAGAGAAAGAGAGACACTTGCAGCACTGCTTCACCACTTGTGAAGCTTCCCTCAGGTGAGGACCGGAGGCTTGAACCTGAGCCCTTGTGCACTGTAGCATGTGTGCTCTACTGGGTGTGGCACCACCCTATGGACCCTCATACATAATTTTTATCATCTCTTTCTCTTTTACTAATCTAGCTGATATTCATTTGCTTCTACATCTAGCCTGATAAGAACTTAAAGGAAGAGGAAATTTTTTCACTGTAACATAACAATTCTTGTAGGATTTCATGATATGAACAATCCCCTGATACTTTTTTCAAAACAGTAAAGGTCTCTAAGTGCAATAATTTTATGGTCATCTGGGAAATGGAAATTTATTCTATCTTTTGTCCCATTCTCCAATGGGTGTCAATTTTTTTTTTTACAAAAAGATTAAAAGCCACTGCTGTAAATAAAGATAAATTTCTCTAAAATTTTGCAAATGTGCAAAAGAACTCCTGCATGTTTGAAGCTACTATCTCACAAAGACCACACAAAGAAAATAGAGGTTAAACCAGCATAGCACATCCCACATTTGGCCAGGCCATCCAGTGTATTGTTATATTAATGTAAAGAAGCATTCACCCCTTTGGTTTTTAATTAATATTATGCTCCACGTAGATCAGAGAACAGTGATCTTTAACCAGATGTTTTTAGACAAATGACTTATATCAGCTTACCCGTATGCCCCACGGGGCCATAACCATGGGGCTGTCATCAATAATTACCTGTCAGGTTCATATAGGGCAGTCTGAAATAATTAACACATCATTGCTTTTGTAGAATTGTCCTTTCAGTGGCTGGGCAACTACATTTTTTTGTACTACCAGCTTGCTCCTTTTCTGTCTCCTGATTTTTTTTTTTTCCCCTCACACATAATGCTAGGCACCCTGCTACTATCCTTTTTACAAAAGACTTTCAGAACCTTTTAGAAAACGACATGGTTGTCTATTAACCACAGAGGTATTCTCTGCTGCCTGCATGCACAAAGTGAGTTTGAGCACCAAGTACAGGTAGTGAACAAAGAATACTTTTGCTATTTCCACACTTCTGGGGTGTCCGGCCCTGATTCCTGAGGAGATAAAGTGGAGGAAATTAGGGAGATTATCTATAATATAGCATAAATACATAGTGTAAATCCATGCAAATGTTATTTCCAGATCATCATATTGTAGTGGGCTTTCAGCTATTTGAAATATTTTTATAAACAAAAATTACCTATTAGTACTTAGAATCTGAAAACCTGCTGTCTCCATTGCCTGGTTTCAGGGGTCTTGTTATTAAAAAGAAAAAGAAGAAAAAGGATTTATTGTAAAGGTTATGTGAAGCAAGATGCAGCAAATCTCTATTTTTCTAGGTGCATCAATTACTACTTTTTAAGTAGAATGTTAAGCAGAATGGTATAAATTACTTACAGTAATTAAAATCAGAGTTATGGGGCCAGGAAGTGGTGCAGCCAGTAAAGCACACATTGTGAGAAGCTGGGTTCAAGTCCTAAGTCCCCCCCTGAAGGGAAGAAACTTTAAGAGCAGTGGAACAATGATATAGGAATCAAAACAATAACCCTGGTGGCAATAATAATGAGACATCAGAGAGGGGGTGAATAAATCAATCATTCTGTGATGGTTGGGCCTTATTGGTGATTACTTAAGCTCATGTAATTGCAGACTATTTTGGCAGATTTTTTTTGTTTTCCAAATGTGAACTTGATCGTGCGATAGAGAGAAACACAGACCAGAGCACCACTCTGCTATTTTACACAGTTCTGGCATCAAACCTAGGGTCTCAGGTATTCAAAGCATGTACTTTACAAATGAGCCATCTTCCTGATCCTAAATTAGTTAGCTAGAAAGCAATGATAGATGCCACCTATTGATAGGATTGGCTAAAACTTTATATACTGGGAAAAAAAAATCATCCTTTGCAAATTGTCCATTTGTTCCTTCTCATTTGTTTGGAACTCAACAGTAAGAAAGTGTGGAGACAGATGGTAGACATCTGAGAAACAGCAATAAGTGAAAGTGCCAACCTTCTTCCTTTTGCAAATCTAATTCTCTCAGGCATTTAGAAATATTTGACCCCCACCATGTGCTAAAGAATAAATAACATTTATTTAAAACAATGCATCGATTTACCATGGCTTCAGCCTGAAGCTACAATTCATACTTTTACCTTGTCTCTTGTTTTACTATGCTTCCTAAAGTAGATATTCTGATTCTAGGTTGTCATCAGTTTGATGTGGGAGAAAAAAATAGATGAATTTCAACCAATAAAAACCATGCAGGAAGATACTGTGACTTTAATTTATCAAAATTTGTTAAGGCAATATCCAAATATGAGAATCAAGACTCATGATATTCCGAAAAAATAAATGCTTACCATCACTCATGAGAGGAAGAGAGTGAAATTGTACATATTGCTTACCTTTGGATTCTAGAATGAAAATTTCCCCTTAGTTTATCTTGCCATTGTTGGTGCATTCTCACAGGGAGGATCTTTCTGATATTGAATGGTGCTATGTTTTCCTTAGATATTAGAAAAGGTAGAGTATTAGATGTTAGGGTGAACTGACTGTGACAGTTTCTACCCCATTGTCAGGGGTGATTTGGTTTATCTGTCTGGCTAGGTGGATATCCTCTTTCTAGCTCATTGCTCCATAGGTGTCGCATCAGAAACTATGCACTTGGTCAAAAAGGGTGACCGTTCACCTATAGAGAAAAATCATTCTTCAGTAGAGAGTGACTCAGTAATTACACCCCTACCTATTGCCTACCAACATGCTCTTAAGTGTGCTGGAAAGATGAGCTCTGTCAGTATCTTTTAGAAACTTAGCTCTGCTTCTAGATTTTACTGTCTCCCTGCTGTGTACCATTAATCAGTACCATCCTTTCCTCTAAAGTAAGTCAAAGTACACGATAGACTTCAGAGCTCAAAACTAAACATACCAGTTACATAGATTTCTTACTATAAATGGTAACATTTTCACAGATTTTGAAAGATATGGGAGAATTTTGCCAACCTGGACACCCAGATATCACAAGTTATCTGGGATGTCTTTCCACATTTTCTTTTCTTTTTTTTATTTTTGAAACTTTTTAATATTTATTTATTTTCCCTTTTGTTGCCCTTGTTGTTGTAGTTATTATTGTTGTTATTGAAGTCCTCCTTGTTGGATAGGACAGAGAGCAATGGAGAGAGGAGGAGAAGACAGAGAGGGAGAGAGAAAGATAGACACCTGCAGACCTACTTCACCATTTGTGAAGCGGCTCCCCTGCAGGTGGGGAGCCAGGGTCTCAAACTGGGATCCTTAAGCCTTTCCTTGTGCTTTGTGCCATGTGTGCTTAACCCACTGTGCTACCACCCGACTCCCAACATTTTCATGACTACCCTCAACTCTGTTTTGAATATATAGCAAAATATCTAAAAAAAAATATTAGTCATAGTTCTGCATATTAGACACGGTCCTATTCTATATTATTGAAAGAGCTATTACATTAGCCATCCATCATCTGCTTTTTTTCTATCCAGAGAGATCAATCCTCCTGTGTCTTCTATAGGAGTCTGAATCAGCTGTGCAGCTCTAATGACTCAAAGGGTAGATGACAGAGTGGGCTATGATGTGTGCATCAATCTGTCCAACAATTCCAAAAAAGGCAACAGCCTGAAAGGTAATGGTTAATTTATTCAAAAAAAGATTCACTTTCAGACTGGCCTCTGTGAAAGGGATCTGGACTCTTACAGAAGAGAATAATCAGCACAAGTCAACTGTGGATGCAGTCAGTTCTGGTAGGATGCTGACATAGCAGATCAGAGTTGAAAACTATTTGTCTATATTTTAACACAGCTGCAAATGTAGGGCTTGAGTTTTATTCCCAGGACACACCCAGGAAGGGAAAGGTATTATCGGAGTGATGGGACAGGATGGAAGCCAAGTTTCCTTCATGTCCTACAGCTGTGAATATAAAGCTAAGAGCCAATACAAAGTTTGGTCAGACAAAATAATACTATGTGTTGCCCATGCTTGTGTAGTTTTCAAAACATCACAGCCCAATGTCCTTCTCCTAAAACCTGGCATCAAGTTCTGATGGAATCTGATAGATCGTAAGTTTATTGTACTGTAGGCATTGTGTGTGTATGTGTGTGTGTGTGTGTGTGTGTGTGTGTGTGTGTAGATATAGAGATATTATGATGAAATAATTGGGTATAAAACAGTTTTATGTCTGTATCCAATGTAAGATTTCTTTGGATAGTAAAGTATGACAGGATAAAACACAAACCTTCTTCTGTTTCTACTCATAAATGCTTCTCTGCTGTTAAGCCATTCATTCTTACATGTTAAAAATATTTACATTCACATATCCTTTTGAATTAGTGTTTTCTTATCTATTTTAATACATTTTTCCAAATACAGAACATTCTTATTTTACTTTTAAAGATTTGTTTTATTTCACAAGAGAGACAGAGACAAAGAGAGAATCTAGAGAATCAGTAGGTTACATATTGTGCCAAGGATCAGACTCCGGATCTCATATGCTTATCATCTCAGAATGCTACCATAGTGTCATCTCCTGGTCTGCGTATCTTTATTTTCTTATACTAACTTGTCCTTTTCAGATGTTTGCTATAATGTTTTAATAGATTCTTGCAGTATATAAATAGCAATCCTAATTTCCCCAACATCTATGAAGATCTGTGGAACATAGAGACACATGGTTGTGGTATTGATATTTTTAGTTGTGAAATCTCAAAATACCAAATCTCCATAAGATTTTTAAACTACTTTTACATTCTACCATATATATTATATACTATTATTCTATATGAATATAGAACTTAGAAGGATTAAAAGTCTAAATATACAAGGTTGAAACTTTTCAACACAAAGACACAACATTATGTCAGTTAATAATATGCATTAACTAATTTTATTGTGGTAATAATACTTTTGATTTGTGATTAATAGTAGGTTACCTGAGTGCAAGATTACAATGATACACCACCAGAGTTTTGTATTCTCACCATCTCACTTCCCAAATATAAACACTATAGTTCTCAAAAATTGTAGTTTGCTTACTTCTGTTTTTTTATGGAAAATATCGAGGAAAAATAATGTGGTCTTTATAACATGTGATGCTTAAATATTTAGCTTAAAGTTGATCATTCTAAGCAAAGGAATTCAGTAGATGTGAAGGTGGATTTATTATACCCATATCTTTGAGGAGCTACTTACATTCTTCTTTAGATTATCTTTTCTATTACTAGATACATTTCTCAGCTTATCACTTGCTTTTAGAGGGTAGGCAGTTGAACAAGAAGTAAGGACACATTTAGTTATTTGTTGCTAACGTAGTCGGAAGATGGTTGGCTATTTTGAAATTTGATAAAAGTCACTTTCAAATTCAAGGACTAAAATGGATAGTTCAGACATCCTCCAGATGCCTTTGAATTTAGCTTATTTTAACTTTGTCCCTTGTGAAAATTGAGTTTAGACATATAATTGATACTTTCTAAGAATAAATATAAAAAAGGCAATTATCTTTTTCTTTAATTACTGGAATTTCTAATAAAATTTCATACTTACAAGTCTTCACTTATAACTATCTTATTTGCCAATTATTTAGGATGCTATAAATTATTGTGACTGCCTTATTCAAAATAATAAATTCAGCTTATCTGGTAAAAGCAGATGCTAAGCTAGATTCAGTAATTATCACATAAAATGGAGCTATACATATGTATGACTTTATCAGGTAATACCAGGTACTGAATATTTATCCCTGAAGCCACAATGGCTTCATATTATAAATTTATGACTTCTTGATATCCACTATGCAGGATGCTTCTAGCATTCTCAAATAGTCAAATCTTACTTTCCTCTTTCTGCTGAGGTTTTGATGGATACATAAATAAATGTGTCCATATATACATGGCTTTACATGACTTTCAGTATGTGAAGCAAAACTAATCAGGATGGTGATCTTGCATAAAAGAAAAATGTTCTCTTCTAAATACTTAAAGTTGAAGACATTCCTGCTTAGAGGACCACTGTGTCAGAAGGTTAACAAACATGCAAATTAAAAATACCAAATGGAGGCACATAGCAACTCTACATAAAATAAGAACGCTAGGCATTGACCTTGAAGGCACAGCATCTTAAAGAGTTCATGCGTTTTTCTTCAGGGTGATCAATTTAGGTGAAAACCTGTAGAATATTATATAAAATCTGCCTGGCTATCTTTGTAATTATAAAGGACAAAAAGATTTTAAAAAAAAGGTAACATAAGTGTTTTTAAAAGTACAAATACAGACATTTCTACTTCATGATACCTAATTTTGGAATGAACTCTGTAAAGTATGTCTGTTTTTGGTATATAGAAGGAGGCCTAGAAACATTTGGTAGAAGAGAATTTCATTGCCAAATCATTCTTTGTGCTGACTGGGTACATTGTAAATTCCAGTGTAGCTCCACAGGGAGCTGGGGGGAAGGGGGATGGGAGGAAAAGGGTGACTTGCTCTTTTGTTGTTGTTGTTGTTTTCTCTTTGTGTCCTTGTTGTCTGCTTTCTCTCTTGTTGCCATAAAATTTAGATGACATTTCTCTCCTACCCACGCAAGCAATTCAGTCCTCTCATTCTTGTGCCAAGTTTCTGCTGATTTCTGTCAACATACTGTTCTTTCTTCTAGTTTAGAAATCTCTCTTGACACTATTTCCAGTACCAGCACCATTTTTTTTCTCTTCTTCCCTTTGCAGAATATTTCTGTGTACTACCTATTCCCACTGCTTTCCAGGGAACTCATTGCATTCTCTCCTGAAAACTTTCTGATCAGTTTTGTCTATGCTCTGTGATAAAGCGTTCGATTCTAGGGGGCCAGTGGTGGTGCACCTTTTTGAGCACACATGTTATAATGTCCAAGGACCTGGGTTCAAGCTCCTGGTCCCTACATGCAGGGGGGAAGTTTCATAAGTGATGAAGAGGTACTTCAGGGGTCTCTTTCTCTCTCCTTCCCCCTTGATTTATCTTGGTCTCTATCATATATATATATACATTTTGCCTCGAGGGTTTATTGCTGGGGCTCAGTGTCTGCACTATGAATCCACTGCTCCTAGAGGCTATTTCCCCCCTTTTATTGCTCTTAGTGTTTATCATTATTATTATTGTTGTTGTTGTTGTTACTGCTGTCATTGTTGTTGGATAGGACAGAGAGAAATCGAAAGAAGAGGGAAAGACAGAGAGGGGGAGAGAAAGAGAAACGCCTATAGATCTGCTTCACCACTTGTGAAGCGACCCCCCCGGGATCCTTACACTTTGTGCCATGTGTGCTTAACCTACTGTGCTACCACCCAGCCCCCATAAATATATATTTTAAAAAACACTTTGATTCCATATTTTGATGTTTGGTAATAGCTTTTAAGCCGCATCCTTTCTATAACATGTAATATTCCAAGGGAAAAATTCTCTTCTCTAAATTCATCTTAGGCTGGTTGAACAAACAAATATCAGATACGTTACTGGGAGAAACAAATACATTAAATGGCATAGGGATGGGGAATTTATATAAATTCAAATGCTAGAGTAAATGGGGAAAATTAAAAGTTTTAATTTTGTGCCAAAGAATGAGATAAGGTCCAGGGGCATCAAAGACAGAGGAGAAGATGATTCACATGAAAAGCAGATTTAAACAAAAATTATTAGTGTTTTAACCTTGATTTACAAGATTTTAAGATAACGGGGTTATAATTTCATACAGTTCCCATTACCAGAGTTTCATGTCCCATCTTCTCCATTAGAAGCTTCCCTGATTCTTTATCCCTCTGGGGGTATGGACCAAAATTTCTTTATTGGGTACAGAAGGTGGAAGGTCTGACTTCTGCAGTTGCTTCTTCATTGAACATGGACATTGGCAGGTTGATCCATACTCCCAGCCTGTTTTAATCTTTCCCTAGTGGGGTAAGGAAAGAACAGATATCCTCATGATTGCCTTGTTTGAACAGTTTTTGTTTGTTTGTTTGTTTTTGTTTTTTCTTCAGTAAAAAAGGCTATTCCAAGGTAATCTTTATCCTTTGAGACAAAGGTAACAGGTTTTGTCTTTTGATGCTCACAAGACCTTGACTGACCTTAGGCACAGGTGTTGTGTATTGGGGAATGTCAGGCTGTGATGCTGAGGAGAGAGAGGAGATCCGGAGCAGAGAGGGAACACAAATCTTTATTCGCATGGGCACCTCAGAGTTGGGTGAGAGCGCAGCAGTTCGGGCCACGGGGAGCTAGCAAAAATGGCCGCCTCCCACTATGCGCAACAACCCTTCTGTGCCAGGGTGAAGAGCAGGCCAAAAGAGACCGGACCCACAGCAGCAGCGGGCTTTATAGGATAAAAAACCTCAAGTGGAAGTCGGGGCAGGATTGGTCAGGAAAGGCACTCCGGGAATATTGTTTCAACTCTTGTGAGAATTGGCAATACCCTGAGGGGACAACATGGTGGAACAAGGCAGTCCGGGAATATCATTTCAACTCTCTTGGGAACTGGCAGTACCCTGAGGGGACAAGATGGTGGCTGTGACTGCATCTGGACAATTTTCCAGCAGGGGAAAATCTAGGTGTTGGGGATGTGACACAGGTATAGAACATTTGCCTCACAGCCATGTTTGACTCCCAGCACTGTATAAAAAAAGACATGAACAAAATAAGCTATCAGTGATCTAAGAGTTGGTGCAGTGGATAAGGCTGGAAACTCTCACGCATGAATTCCAGAGTGGAGTTCAATCCCCGGCAGCATATGTACCAGAGTAATGTCTGATTTTTTCTCTCTTTCCTATCATTTCTCATGAATGAATAAATAAAATCTTTTTTAAAAAGAGACTATACTCATTTTTGTTTGTTTGTTTCTTTCTTTCTTTCTTTTCCCTGACCCTGAAATCTGATACGCAGGTGGAACCAAGTTATTGTCTAGGGAGATGATCTCATGGTTGGAAAAAGGACCAAAAAAGCTGCATCAGGGAAAAGAGTAGCTCCCAAATATGGAAAAGGTGTATAAATATTGTTGACTATAAACACCATTGATTGGATCTGATCTGGGGCCCATGTTGAGCTTAGGAGCCTATGTGACTTCTGCATCTCTGTAGATCAGAGTTCACATTCTATGGTCATGAATAGGAACATTCCAAGCTGGTCAAATTTCAGGACCCATCTTCCTCAGGTATAGCATAGAGTATGTTGTCCAGCCTCCCTTTGGAGGATGGAACATTCCCTACCATTGTTGAACCAAGTTTAGCCACAGGCCCTTTGGAATATAACTAAAATATTCCTACTAGAGATACCCCCCCCCCACTCTTTATCTTAACTATTCCAGCCTTTAGGTTCAAGATTAATCAACATTTTTTTGGCTTTATATGTTAACTCTCTTTTCAGCCATCAGGTTCCAGATGCTAGCATGATGCTGACCAGACTTCCCTGGACAGACAACCCCAACAATGTGTCCTGGAGCTCCAATTCCCCCATACCCTGCCCCACTAGGGAAAGAGAGGCAGGCTGGGAGTATGGATCAGCCTGTCAATGCCCATGGTCAGGGGAAAGCAATTACAGAAGACTGACCTTCCACCTTCTATATCCCACAATGACCTTGGGTCCATACTCTCAGAGGGATAAAGAATAGGAAAGCTATCAAGGGAGTGGGTGGAATCCAGAGTTCTGATGGTAGGAATTGTGTGGAGTTGTAACCCTCTTATCCTATGATTTTGTCAATGTTTCCTTTTTATAAATAAAAAATAAATAAATAAGACATCATAACTGGAATACTCCCTTTGAGCTTCTATGAAGCCAACCTCACTGTGATACCAAAAGCTGACAGGGACACAACCAAAAAAGAAAACTACAGATCAATATCTCTGATGAACATAGATGCTAAAATATTGAACAAAATTCTAGCCAACCAGATACAGCAGTATATTAAAAAGATTGTTCATCATGACAGTGGGGTTTATCCCAGGGATGTAAGATTGGTTTAATAATATGTAAATCAATCAACATGATTCACCAAATCAATAAAAGCAAGACCAAAAACCACATGGTCATATCAATAGATGCAGAGAAAACCTTTGAAAAAATATAACATCCCTTTATGATCAAAACACTACAAAAATGGGAATAGATTGAAAATTCCTCAAGATAGTGGAGTCTATATATAGCAAACCTACAGCCAACATCATATTCTATAGTGAAAAACTGGAAGCATCTCCTCTCAGATCAGGTACTAGACAGGGCTGCCCACTATCACCATTACTATTCAACATAGTGTTGGAAGTTCTTGCCATAGCAGTCAGGCAGGAGCAAGTAATTAATTGGATAGAGAGTGGAAGAGAAGAAGTCAAACTCTCCCTATTTGCAGATAACATGATAGTATATACAGAAAAACCTAAGGAATCCAGCAAGAAGCTTTTGGAAATCATCAGGCAATACAGTAAGGTGTCAGGCTACAAAATTAACATTCAAAAGTCAGTGGCATTCCTCTATGCAAACACTAAGTTAGAAGAAATTGAAAATCCATAAATCTATTCCCTTTACTATAGCAACTAAAACAATAAAATATCTAGGAGTAAACCTAACCAAAGAAGTGAAAGACTTGTATACTGAAAATTATGAGTCACTACTCAAGGAAATTGAAAAAGACACAAAGAAGTGGAAAGATATTCCATGTTCATGGGTTGGAAGAATTGACATCATCAAAATGAATATACTACCCAGAGCCATATACAAATTTAATGCTATCCCCATCAAGATCCCAAGCACATTTTTTAGGAGAATAGAACAAATGCTACAAATGTTTATCTGGAACCAGAAAAGACCTAGAATTGCCAAAACAATCTTGAGAAAAAAGAACAGAACCGGAGGCATCACACTCCCAGATCTCAAATTGTATTATAGGGCCATTGTCATCCAAACTGCTTTGTACTGGAACATGAATAGACACACTGACCAGTTGAATAGAATCGAGAGACCAGAAGTAAGCCCCCACACCTACGGACATCTAATCTTTGACAAAGGTGCCCAGCAGACTATTAAATGGGGAAAGCAAAGTCTCTTCAACAAATGGTGGTGTAAAAAATGGGTTGAAACAAGCAGAAGATTGAAACTGAACCACTATATTTCACCAAATACAAAAGTAAATTCCAAGTGGATCAGGGACTTAGATGTTAAACCACAAACTATCAGATACTTAGAGGAAAATATTTATAGGACTCTTTTCTGCATACATTTTAAAGATATCTTCAATGAAACGAATCCAATTACAAAGAAGACTAAGGCAAGTATAAATCTATGGGACTATATCAAATTAAAAAGCTGCTTCACAGCAAAAAAAACCACTATCCAAAGAGACTAGTTACAGACTGGGAGAAGATCTTTACATCCCATACATCAGAAAAAAAGTTTAATAACCAAAAGATATATAGAGCTTGCCAAACTCAACTACAAGAAAATAAATGACCCCATCCAAAAATGTGGGGTCAGATATATGGACAGAATATTCACCAAAGAAGACTTCCAAAAGGCCGAGCAACACATGAAAAAAATGCTCCAAGTCTTTGATGGTGAGAGAAATGCAAATAAAGACAACAGTGAGATGCCACTTCACTCTTGTGAGAATGTCATACATCAAAAAAGGTAATAGCAGAAAATACTGGAAATATTGTAGGGTCAATGGAACTCTCCTGCACTGCTGGTGGGAATGTAAATTGGTCCAACCTCTATGGAGAATTCTCTGGAGAACTCTCAGAAGGCTAGAAATGGACCTACCCTATGATCCCGCAATTCCTCTCCTGGGGATATATACTAAGGAACCCAACACACCCATCCAAAAAGATCTGTGTACACATATGTTCTTGGCAGCACAATTTGTAATAGCCAAAACCTGGAAGCAACCCAGGTGTCCAACAACAGATGAGTGGCTGAGGAAGTTGTGGTATATATACACAGTGGAATACTACTCGGCTATAAAAATTGGTGACTTCACCGTTTCCAGCTGATCTTGGATGGACCTTGAAAAATTCATGTTAAGTGCAATAAGTCAGAAACAGAAGGATGAATATGAGATGATCTCACTCTCAGGAAAAAGTTGAAAACAAGATCAGAAAAGAAAACACAAGTAGTACCTGAACTGGAATTGGCAAATTGCACCGAAATATAAGACTCTGGGGTGTGTGTGTGTGGGGGGAGAGGGAATACATGTCCAAGATGTATGACAGAGAATCTCGTGGGGGGATGTATTGTTATATGGAAACCTGAGAAATGTTATGCATGTATAAACTATTGTATTTACTGTCGAATGTGAAACATTAATTCCCTGATAAAGAAATTTAAAAAAAAAATCTAATTTCAGCAAGCAAGTGGAAAGACCAAAAAAAAAAAAAAAATAGACATCATAAAGTTCTTAATCAAGTATTTTCTTCTTAAGCCTAGACACCCTCCTCTCCTACCCTACTCCTCTCCACTCAATAAATCTAAGTCTGTTCTTGTCAGATTCAGTAAGGACTACAAAATTTTGATAAGTGCAAGAGACTGGCATACTTTAATGATGGCCCTTTTGGTCATTACTAGGCTACCCCAACATCTGGGACTCTTGTCAGGGCATTTGTGTATTCTCATGTAGAAATGATGGGTGTAACCTTTAAAATTGCAAACTTTTTTTTCCTTTTATTTATGCCTCATTTTCAGTCTTTCAGTAAATAGTAATATATCTGATTTTAAACGAAAGGGGTAGATATTGGTCTTGTTAATCTAGCCTTCTTCAATTTTGTGGAAAAAAATGCATAAATTAGCAAATAAAATCAAGTACTAATGTAAATAAATATTTTAAAATAAATCACATTGTATTCTAAAATTCCAATAAATACTGTAAAATATTTTAAGTGATACACTTCTTATGACATTATTCTTTCTAAAGATTGTGTTAATGCTTATTGGTAAGTTTTTCTTATAGTTGTTCTCAATCTTTTTTTAAGGACAATTCAAACTTCATTATAAGCACGATTTAACTGTTCAAAAAAGCTTACTTGTTTCATTATTTTTCATTTCAGCTAGAGAAATAAAGAGAGAAGTAGAGAGAATAAAAGGTGCTAAGAGACATCACAGCACTGCTTCACCAGGAGTATAGTTTCCTCTAGTGCTTTGCTGCTCCCGAGTGCTATTGAGGTTTGAAACCAGTAGTTCATTCATGGTGATGTGCACACTATAGTGTACTATCTCCCAGTCATAAGTATTTTATTTATTTATTTATTTATTTATTTATTTATTGCCACCAGGATAATCCCTGGAGATCAGTGCCTCCATGATGAATACATCACTCCTGGTGGTCACTTTATTGTATTTTACTCTATTTTATCTTTCTCTGTTCAGACTGAACCAGAGAGGAAATTGAGAAGGGAAAGGGAGAGAAAGAGACACCTGCTACACTGTTTCACTGTTCATGAAGCATCATTCTTGTAGGTGCTGGTGGAAGCTTAAACCTTGATCCTTACACATGTATATGCTTTTTCCAGTACATTAATTTTTCAGCCTCCTTAATTTTTCAGGTACTTTTTAAATAGCTGATTTATAATAGCTCATTTGCCATTTCCCCCTTCATTTTGTGAGTGTTATTTTCATTGATGTTTCATGAGGGTGCATAAACCACATTACTTCAAACCGAGCTGAACTTTCTATTTGTAACAATGCTATTTTTTTGAATCTACAAATAAAGAAATTATGTTAAATTATATTTTATGTTCTTCCCATCAAAAGACATTTAAAACTAAATTTATGATTGCATATAATTTTATCAAACATTTCTCTGACTGGAGGGAATTTCTGTTTTGACATCGTGAAGACAGAATTCTAAAGTTAAAAATGTATACATCTCATATTTGATATAATTTTCTACAGTTAATTTTAGGCTCAAATTTTGGTTTTACTTCATGTTCTGACTCTCATCCCTCACATCATACAAATCACCTCCACTTTACAGATACGTCTTGTGTCTTTAAGACAGGTGTTATAAGATATTCCTTTTATAATGCAAGTCTATAAGGTAAAATTCCTAGAACTAGAGCTTCACTAGCTTCCCAGTAAATTTGCACTTGTGTATGGAATAGAATGGAACTCTCATTCATCACACTACTGGTTCCAGTCCATCCTAGCACAAGCCTCTACAGTCTTTCAATTAGATTGCTCTAGTCCCTTTCTTTCTTCTTCTTTCTTTCTTTCTTTCTTTCTTTCTTTCTTTCTTTCTTTCTTTCTTTCTTTCTTTCTTCCTTCCTTCCTTCCTTTCTTTCTTTCTTTCTTTTTTCATTTCAGCTAGAGAAATAAAGAGAGAAGTAGAGAGAATAAAAGGTGCTAAGAGACATCACAGCACTGCTTTACCAGGAGTATAGTTTCCTCTAGTTTTTTTGTTCAATTTTTTGTTTGTTTTTTCCCTGAACCTGACATCTGACATGCAGGTGAATGTAAGTTATTGTCTGAGGAGATGATGTCATGGCTGGAAAAAGGACCAGAAAGCTGGATCAGGGAAGAGTGTAGCTCCCAAATATGGGAAAGGTGTACAAATATTGTTGACTGTAAACCCCATCAATGCAAGGATTACCACTTCAGCATGCTTTAATTCAGACTGTGTTCAGGGACATCAGGCATGGAATGCCAATCCTCGGCCTCATTACTCAGGTGAGACCTTTCCTTTCATAGGATTCTCTAATTCCATTCCAGGTAGTTCACTTCCTAACAAAGTCCCAAAACCTAGATATATACCAGGTCCCATGAGATAGGGCATATGTTCACATGTATCCAGAAATTGGAGCAAAATATATACCTGAAGGCAAAAGTACACAACAGTCTGAAGTGATTCAGTATATACAGCAAGCAAGTAGAAAGACCTTAAAAGACACCATAAAATTCCTAACGAAATAGTATCTATTTAGGCTTAGATACCCTTCTCACTTACTTTCTACTACACTTCCTTCACTCACTCCAAAGCTAACCTTGTAAAAATAAGGACTACAAAAGACGAATAAGGGCAAGAGACTGGCATACTTTAACGATGATGCTTTAGTCACTATCAGGCCATCCCATCAGCTGGGGCCCTATTCGGGGAGTCCTGAGATTCCCAAACAGACGTGATGGACCTAGATCTCAAATAGATCCCTTTCTCCATTGTCACTGGTCATTTCCATCAAGAACAACACAATAGACCCCTTTGTGGGGCCCCATAGTACCTTGCCCTCAATGTGGATCAACAGTAGAGAATGTTCCATCCTCCAAAGTGAGGCTGGAAAACATATCTATGTTCCACTTGAGGAAGACGGTTCTGAAATCGGGGCAGCTTGGAATATTCCTACTCATGACCACAGAATGTGTTCTACAGGAATGCAGAGGTCACATAGGCTTCTAATCTGAATATGGACCCCAGACCAAGTATGTATTTTAAAAGAGTGACAGAGAGTAAAATTATTCTGAAACATCCTTCAGGGTGATTGGGACCCAACTTGAACTTGGATCTTGCACAACAAAACAGCATGCTATTCAAGTGAGTTATTTTGCCATCCTATGAAAATAACTCTTAGGGAAACTAAAGTTGAACCACATTTTTCATGCAGTCAGTATAATGCTATACTTTACCATCTCACTTAGGATATAACCAAATTCTGTACACACAAGGTCCCAAATTAACTGAGTATCAGTTACATTTGGGCTATTATCAGATATTCCTGTTACTCTGTCAGTTTGGCTCCAACTGTGAGTCTCTTCAATGTTCACTAAACATGATTAGATACACTCCTACTTTGGACCTTAATTGCCCAATGCACTTATTGGTGTCTCCCTTACTCTGATACTTCTCTCCTGTTTTTATTCTTATGCTATCCTTTTGTGGGGGACTTCCTTCCTGTCCTTGCAAACAAAAGTAGGCCTGGAAGTGGTGCAATGGATGAACTGTTGGACCATCAAGAAGTATGAGGTCCTGAGTTTGAACCCTGGCATGACATGCTCTAATTCGTTCTCTCTCTCTCTCTCTCTCTCTCTCCCTCTCTCTCTCTCCCCCTCTCTCTCTCCCTCCCTCTCTCTGTTTCTCATTTTCCCCTCACTCATAATCACTTTCTTTTTCTCTCTGTTTTATCTGACTCTTTAATACCTTTGTTCACCATGCATTTCATTTCATTTTATTTCAATTATTGTTAGCTAATCAATTAGCCACTGCTGATAACTAATTAGAATTTAAGCTCCATAAAGTCTCTAATTTTCCATTTCTTTTATTGTTGTATTCCAGACCCTCATTTGTGGTACTTAATACATGCTGTTAAAAATGCTCGTATATATTTGTTAAAACAAAAAGTGAAATCACATCAATTAACTAAAGTTTTTAAGTTATAAAAAGCAAACTTAGCAGTAATCTGAAACATTAAGTAATTAAGTTAATATAATAGAATTTGGGATTTGAATTATCTTTAATTTTTTGACTCTTTCCCTGTTAATCAGTAATTATTTTTTGGTAAAGTGTTGGGGGAAAAAAAGTCTGTGATAGCTCTATAAGTTTTGTAAAATCAACAGAAAGGTGTTAGTGAGTGATTTTCTCTTGAGAAAAAAAAATTTATTTCTTTATTGAGGGATGAATGGTTTACAGTCAATAGTAAAATATGGTGGTTTGTACATGTGTAACATTTCTGTTTCCTTTTTTAAAATATCTGTACTTATTGAATAGAGATGGCCATAAATTGAGAAGTTTGGGGGGATAGAGAGGGAGACACCTGCAGCACTGCTTCACCAGTTACAAAGCTTTCCCCCTGCAGGAAGGAACCTGGGGCTCAAACCTAGGTCCCTGAGCATTGTAACATGTGTGCCCAACCAGGTGCACTACCACCAGGCTATCAGAAATTGAAAAGGAGGGAGGGGAAATAGAGAGGGAAAGAGAGAGAGAGAGAGACGCAGCCCTGCTTCACCACTCATAATGCTTTCGCTTGCAGGTGGGGACCAGGGGCTTGAATCCAGGTCCTGTGCACTATAATGTGTGTGTTTAACTAGGTGTTCCACTGTCTAGCCCCTCTCACTTTCCCACCTAACAATTCAGTTCCCTCCAGGTCGTCCTCAAAAATAATGTTCCAGGACCTGAAACCCCCTCAGTCCACCACCAACACAGTCTTTTACTTTGTTGCAAGTATTGCAATATACCAAGTATTGAGAAATTTGAAGTGCAGGATTCAACTATTAACAATTTTTCTAATGATTCACAATATCCACAACTCCTCCTATTATCTAGGTGGGGAAATGATGAAAGGACATCATAATTTAGCTGTACATCAGTTCTATGGCTTAGGTTATTTTTGGAAGAACATTTTGCCTCTTCATTAAATCAAAGGTTTTTTTTTTTCTTATTCATTATTGTGAATATCATCCAACTATACTTCAGTAATTAGGGTTTTTCATATTTTCCCTGGAACACTGAAAAATTACATGACACAATTTAAATATAATTCATTACCTAAATCATCTTTTTCTGTTTTATAATGCCCTTAGTTATAGTCTGAAAGCAATGCTCTGACTTGATGGCAGTATATAGAATGGAATGAATTTGCCAATGCCACATCAAGACTGATGAAAAAAGAAAGTACTCCTTTTACAAAATGTGCATTTTCAAAATATCTTTGTTGTTTAATAAAGATCAGAAAAAAAGTTTAAATGATTAAATACTGCTTACTTCTCAGCAATGCCTCCCTGAAATATCACAGTTGTTATATTTAAATGATTTCCTTATTTTATTTATTTTGGGTAGAGACAGAGAGAAATAGAGAAGGGGGAGAGAGAGGGAAGGAGATATATATATATATATATATATATATATATATATATATATATATATATAGTAGAGAGAGAGAGAGAGAGAGAGTGAGAGAGAGAGAGAGAGAGAGAGAGAGCTGCAAATCACTTCATCATTTGTGAAGCTTCCTCCTGCAGGTGGGGACTGGGTCAGGGGCTTGAATCTGGGTCCTTGTGTCCTGTGATGTGTGTGTTCAACCAGGTATGCCACTATCTGGCCCCTTAATACTTAAATAATTTTCTAGGCAAATCATACATTTACATAGTATGATCTATTTTATACTGTTTTCAACACTATTAAGATTTTAAAAAACAATAATTTGAAGGGGAAAAAAATCTCCAGGATAAGAAACTATGTTTTGGGGGAATATTTTATATTTTTTGGAATATTCTATATTTTACATAAGTTATTTCAATGTCTGGAAATGTTTTATCCCACAAAATCTAGTTTAGGAAATGAATAGTGATCACTATGCTAGCTCTAATAGCGTCCTGCCTCATCATAGTCTTTGTCTTTCTATTGTACTATAAGACATGCAAACAATAGAACAACTCAAATAAAAGTTTACATCAGACCTATGATGTTTAAAGGCCAACTCAAAGCTTTTGATGTCTCTATAAAGATTACATTTTCTGGGCCAGGTGGTGGGTGGCACACCTGGTAAAGCACACACATTAACATGTGAGAGGAGCCATGTGTAAGCCTCTGGTCCCCAACTGCAGTGGGGAAACTTCACAAGTGGTGGAACAGTGCTATAGATGTCTCTCTTTACTTCCTCTCTCTTCTTTGCTTTCTCCCTCTCTATTTCCTTTTTTCTCTTTCAGAATAAAGAAGAGAAAAAGAAAAAAAAAAGTGAGAGAATCTAAAGAGACTAAAAAAAAAAATCTAGGTTACTGCATAATTTTGAGAGTTGGCAAAATATTTATTTGCTTATTTATTGAGGGGATTGCTGCTTTATAGTGCAGTCATTGTCACATGAGTATAATTTCATTATGCACCAGGAACCCAAACATCTCTTCTAACCCTCCCTCCTCACTCCTTCCCCAGAGTACTTGGCTCTGGTGTAAAACGCCATGCCCAATTCATGTTTTGTTTTCTCCCTCCCCCTAGGACTGTGCCCATATTTCTTAATGTTTCTTCTCTCTGATCCCTTACCATCATGCTGTTCCTATTCACTAGATCCTGCTTATAAGAAAGATCTTTCTGGGAGTCGGGCTGTAGCGCAGCGGGTTAAGTGCAGGTGGCGCAAAGCACAAGGACCAGCATAAGGATCCTGGTTCGAACCCCAGCTCCCCACCTGCAGGGGAGTCGCTTCACAGGCGGTGAAGCAGGTCTGCAGGTGTCTATCTTTCTCTCCCCCTCTCTGTCTTCCCCTCCTCTCTCCATTTCTCTCTGTCCTATCCAACAACGACAACAACAATAATAACTACAACAATAAAACAACAAGGGCAACAAAAGGGAATAAATAAAATAAATATTAAAAAAAAGAAAGATCTTTCAGTAAACTATTCGATACACACTGTTTTACAGTGATGTTGGTGATGGTATTCTGAGGTGGCTAGAGGATGAATTATCCTATATAATGCACACTTTACCATCTATGAGTACCCAGGTTTCAATCCCTGATGCCCTTATTGGAGCACCTAAAAAGGGAAACTTTAACAGTGAAAAGGGAACAGTGGAACTGTGTAGTCACAGACTCTCAGCTACGAACATGGGAACAGGGGGGGAGGGGGGAGAAAGACAGAAATGTTTATTAAAAATGGAAAAAAAATCTATGAGATCCATGTATTTCAATTCAAAACAAAGATAGTCAATGGCTTCCATTTATCACAGTTCTCAGCACACCAGTATCTCAGTTGAAAAGGCTAACAATTGCAACATTAAGCATAAAATACAACTTGAAGGGAGTCGGGCGGTAGCGCAGTGGGTTAAGCACACGTGGCGTGAAGCATAAAGACTGGAGTAAGGATCCCAGTTTGAGCCCCCGACTCCCCACCTGCAGGGGAGTCACTTCACAGGTGGTGAAGCAAGTCTGCAGGTGTCTTTCTCTCCACTTCTGTGTCTTCCCCTCCTCTCTCCATTTCTCTCTGTCCTATCCTACAACAATAAAACAAGGGCAAAAAAAGGAAATAAATATTAAATTAAAAAATTTAAAAGAACAAGGACAACAAACGGGAATAAATAAAAAAAATATTTTTAAAAATACAACTTGAAAATTAGAGGCAACTTTAGATATCAATAAATTCAGGCCTAGAGAGACACCATAATTGTTATACAAAAGATTTCCATGCCTGAGGCTCTGATGTCCCTGGCTCAGTTCCTGGCACCATCATAATCCAGAGCTGATCAGTAATCTGGTCTTTCTCTCTTTGTGTCTTTCTGTATATCCATCTCATTAAAATTAAATTAAATTAACCTATTATTGAAAGAAAGCAATGACACTCTCAGACAAACTGCTAGGATTTTTAGAAAGAAATATGTCTAAGAAATTTGTTAAAATGTGAATCCATAGTAGGGATAATATTGTATCATCTACTAATTTTAATGCTCAGTGAAAACAATTCAAGTTTTCAGTGAGTTTATCACTTGTTTTAACTTTTAATAATCACCTCAAGCAACAGCAATAAAGATGCTTGCCTGCAATGTTTTCAAGATATTCAAATTCTTCTTTTCCTTGTGTACACATATACACACATACAGAGAGAGAGAGAGAGAGTTTAACAGTGCATGCATTCTAAATCAAGTATAATGAAGACAAAACTTTTGACTCAGTATTCTAGGACTTCACAACAGAAGTGAAAACAGTAAGTCTTCTGTGTGCATGAGTCCATTTTGCTTCTCATGTTACTTTCCAGACTGTGAGCCGTCATTTTTAGAGCTATCCCTAAGTTGAGAATCTGAAGGTGAACATAAAGCAGAATAAAATGCCACAAATCTCACCTATCCTTGCCAAAATTCATGTTTTTTTTTTTTTTTTTTTGTAGAAAGCATTACACAGCGTGGGTCTAATGTGTGTTTGAGAATGGATGGTTAACCCCCACCCCCAAGCTTGACGATCAGACTCCCCTTGGTATGCCAGCCATGTGGTCCAGTGAGATGCGACCAGAGTACGCAGGGAAATTCCAACCTTCCTGTCAGCCTCTCCGCATCACCCCAACCCTCCTCCCTCTTGTGGGCTTCACCTTCCTTATATTTCTATTTCCCCGTTCCTGCACCTGCATCACCATCCATACCTTCTCATTGCCTTGCTCTCTTTTCCCTTATAAGGAGATATTTATCTCATTGGCCAGCTTTGCCACTTCCCCTGCACAGCTACCCCTTTTTAAACTTGTAACTATGTCAATAAAACGTCCCTGGCCACAGTACTCTAAGGAGGTTTGTGTATCATCCACCGCCACGGTACGCTGGAAGACCCCTTAGCAAACTTACTCCTGCCTCTGCTAGTCTGACCCCCCCCCCATCTGTCTTCTGGTGGTCAACAGGCCAGACATAGAGGTGGGAGCCAAGCTGGCTCGTTCCCCCCTAGGAACCTCTACAACACAGGTCATTGAAATCCTTAGTTGTCTTCAGTATTTCTATACTTAGGGAAATAATTCAGTTGGCAGAGCACAGGCTTTTCACATTTGAGGTCACATATACTATAATGATACCCTGATGTCTTTCTCCCTCCTGTAGAACTCTCTATGTCACATGAAATAAATAAAATAAATCTTAAAGGGAAGCTATAATGCTTTAAATCATTTCCAAATATTGATACTAAACAACTTTCTCCAATATTTTCATTAAGTTTGGGAAGTGGCACATTTTCAGCATTGCTTATAATATCATTTTGCTGATAGCTACATGGATTTTTAACTCTTAATTAATTAATTTTTGCTGCCTCTGGGATTTCACTGTCCTGGACTAGTTTGTTTGTTTATTTTTACAAAGAAAGAATGAGGCAGAATCTGAGAGGGAAACAGAAAGAAAACAACAAATAAACAAATAGACAACAAAAACAAAACACAGCACTGAATCTACCTTCATCACACAGATGACAAAGCAGCATGTAATCCAAGTGAATTACTTTGCTTCTGATCTTTTAAATATTATTTGAATCAACTTAGAGATGATTATACCAGTATGATGGCTGGAGAAAGACCTTAAGTGGTGGTAGGAGAAGTACATGGGTACCTCTATTACAGAAAGATGAGAAAGTGCATTCATGCTAGGGATAGCTGGCTTGTAAAAACTTACTTCCTTGTAAAACAAAAATAATAGTAAAGAAATTATTATAATTTCCTAGATACTAGTTTATTTGAGGGACCCATAGACTAAATATATATTCAGTTTTAATGTACTTTATCTAAACTAATCCAATACAGAGTTTCTTTTTAATTTTTTTTTGAAAAATATGTATAATTTTACTTTTGGGGAAGCATTTATGTATACATTTATCAAGACAGAAAAATCCTTTCATCCTTAGGCTTGATGAATTCATGACCAAAGTATTCTGAAGAAAATCATTAAATGAATATTCTTTGCTATCAATAGGAATGAGTATCAATATACTTTAAAATGTATGTGGAACAGTACCATTAATGGTACTCTGTTACCTATGGTGTATAGTACATAGTCATCACATTATAGACCTAGTACAAGATAGAAGGGAGAGAAGGAAGGGCAGAAGGAAGGGTGGAAGGAAGGAAGGAAGGAAGGAAGGAAGGAAGGAAGGAAGGAAGGAAGGAAGGAAGGGAGGGAAGGAGGAAGGAAGGAAGGAAGGAAGGAAGGGAGGGAGGGAAGAAGGAAGGAAGGAAGGAAGGAAGGAAGGAAGGAAGGAAGGAAGGAAGGAAAGATAGAAGGGAGGGAGGGAGGAAGGAAGGAAGGACGGATAAAAGAGATATAGAGGAGCTAGGCATAGTGAAAAGTAATTTGCTTATAACATGTTGAAAACTAATGGCACTGGTTTCCCTTTAAGTCAACTTAAACTTGGTTGATAATGATTGAGGCAGAGATACTCTTTATAGTAAAGTAGTAAATGTATAGAATATGACACTTGCAAACAACTAGTGATTAGTATTTTCAACAGAAAAAAAATAGCAAATTCATTGCATAAAAAAATCACTTAAAAGCTAATGATTGTGTTCCTGCTGTCAGAAACAAAGAATGTCTTATTTAAGTTATTCTAAGGAATAATCTATTTAAATGCTCAATGACTTTCTTTTATTATTAGTAAAAACTCAAGCAGTATGAATATTTATTATTACAAAGCATAATTTAAAATATGTGGTTTTGTAAAATTACCTTTTCATAGAAAACAGCTTGTCAACGTGATTTTATACTATTTAAAGGTAAAATACCACAAACAAATCTGGTCTTACCTTTGTGATTAACATAAAACCTTGAGATTATCTATATCATCTCTCAGGAAATAAAAGAAATCTAAAATTATTTACATTATCAGAATAATGTGACAGTAGGCACATACATATGTACATGTACTAAAAATACATCATTAAGATCCCAGTGGGAGCAGACTTATAGAGAGCTTTTCTTGAAAACATTTAAAAACTCACTATATATATATATATATATAATATATATATATTATGTATATATATTGCCCTCCCTTCCTTCCTTCCTTCCTTCTGCCCTTCTTTTTCTCCCCTCTATCTTCTACTTTACTTGATCTATAGAGTGATGACTATGTACTATATCCCATAGGTGACAAAGTACCATTCACTATTTTGTTCCATACACATTTAAAAATATATCAATACTTATTCATACATATATATATATATATTTATTCCTATTTAAAACTCACTATATATATATATATATATATATATATATTCCTTTGAGAAGGGTATTAAATATGTAGTACTTATACATAGCCAATACCTACATATGATTTAGTAGGAAAAAAATGTCATGCTAAAATTTGCACAAAATTATAAAATTTCTGGAGTATTTTTTCTATTCATACAGTATGTAGGTTGATATCTTCACCAAGGTCTGTGTGCCCCACTCTTCGATAACCACATTATATTTCACAAAGTCCAAGAGGCATTTTGGTTACCTTTTTTTTTTGCAATTTCATTTAGTTTAATCAGCTATATTCCACATATGAGCAAAACCATCCAGCATTTTTCTTTCACCTCTTATTTCACTTAGAATAATCACCTCTATTTTCATCCAGATAAAAATCTCATCTTTTTTTGATTGTAGTTATGTTCCATTGTATATATACCCATAACTTCTTTTTAAGTTTTTTTTTTTTTTGATTTCTATTTAATGAGCTAGACACAATTAGAAAGATATAGAGAGAAAGACTAGAGTACTGCTCAGCTCTGGCTTATGGCTAGGAATTGGTCCAGATAAAAAAATCTCATCTTTTTTTGATTGCAGTTATGTTCCATTGAATATATACCCATAACTTCTTTTTGAGTTTTTTTTTTTAATTTCTATTTAATGAGATAGACACAAGAAGAAAGATACAGAGAGAAAGACCAGAGTAATGCTCAGCTCCGGTTTATGGTTAGGGATTAGTCCTGACAACTCAGAGCCAAAGGCATGAAAAGTTATTACAGAGCCATTATGCTACACCCCCAGCCCCCCTCCCCCATAACTCTTTTAACCAGCCATCTGTCTTTGGATGCTTGTATTATTTCATACTTTGATTGTTGTAAATAGTAAAAGACTGTTAAGTCACTAGTAACATTTTTTAAATATTTAATTTAACTAATAATTTAAATATCTGTTTTCTATGTGATATTAACTATTGAGGAGAAGACTGAAATGCAAATGAGACGAGTGTTGCATCAGAATACTCTTTGTTTCTCTCTAAATTAAACTGAGACTGCTGTCAACACTGGTATTCTGTGGTAGCTGGCAGTCAGGTGGGTGCTATCTTGGAAATTACCATGCCATGAGGTATCTTTCCAGGTGATTTTTATTTTACAATATCACAAAATAAATACATAATCTGATTATTTTAGTCGATATAGTATCAGTTTACAATATTATATTGGTTTAGGAATACAGGCCATATATTATCTATTTTTCTTTCTCAAATTTCAGTGTCAGTTTGCCTTTTAATTATTTGCCATGAGTTATATTTTTCATATTGAGTTACAGTAAGTTTTTATTGTCTAGCTATGAATCATGGTCCAAATCTACACTCTGTCTTATTTCCTTATTTTCCAAACAGAACCTTCAGATTGATAGAAATTGTAAATATTTATGCACTCAACAATTATTTTAATGGATAGCTTAGTTTTTTTTTTTCATTTACATGATGGAAATCCAGTTGATCTTATAACAGTTAAAAAAGACTTTTTCTTCTTAACTAATGGGTAAGGGTTTGAGGTATTGTCTTGTTTTTAGTTACTCATTCATCTGATTCCTATTCTTATTTCCACATTACTTTCCATCATTCTGCTCTTAAATCCTTCCACTATAATCTTGAGGTTAGCTATTCATTTTTTTCTCAATTGTTGTGGATTCAAGCCTTGCCACTTTGGTTTTTGCCTTTTGCCTTTTACTTGGGTGTGTGTCATGACTCCGATCAAACATTCACATGTGGTTTCTTTCATAATTGTAAATTAATCTATAAATTTCCTCAGCTTTCCCATAAGCAGTTCCTATAGATTTCTCATAACACTAAAAATGGACCTATCTTATGATACAGCAATTTTTCTCCTGGGGATTTTCCCAAAGGAAACAAAACATCTATCAGAAGAGATTTATGTACACATAGGTTTATAGCAGCAAAATTAGTAATATCCAACACTTGGAAGCAACTCAGATGAACAAGGATAGATGAGTAGCTAAAAAATATTTGTCTTACATAGGAGGCCTGGCAGCGATGCACCCAATTGAGCATACACATTACTATGGGCAAGAACCCAGTTTTGGGCCCTGCTCTCCACCTGCAGTGGAGAAGCTTCAAGAGTGGTAAAGCAGCTCTGCAATTGTCTTTCTCTCTTCCTGCCCACCCCTCCCTCCTTACTCAATTTCTCTCTGTCCTATCAAATAAAAAATAAAGAAATTGGGGGTAGGGTGGGGAAATGGCTGCATCCTCTGTCTCCTGGATAATTGTCAGGCAGCTTCTTGGGAGCATTGGTTTCATAGTGCTACCACAGATCCCTAGCAATAAATCTGGTGGCAGAGAAAAATGTGGCATATATATATATATATTACTGATCAGCTGTTAAAAATAATGAAGGCATCTCATTTGCATCATCTTGCATAGAACTGAAAAGCATCGCACCAAGTGAGATATGCCAAAAAAAGAAGGACAAATACCAAATAGTCTCACTATAGGCATACCTTAATAAATAGGGACAGGATGGGAAAATACTAAGTGAAACTTGGACTGGGCAGAGTATTGCACCAAGGAAAAGGACTCTGGGGAAGGAGGAGGAGCAGGGAGAGGCTGAAGATAATCTCAGGGTCCTGGTGCATGATGATGTAAAAGAATCAAAGTTGTGGCATGAAGGGGGAGGATGGGATGGGACACAGTCTTTTGGTGGTGGGAATGGTGTTTATGTATACTCCTATTAATTTTTAGTCATATAAATTACTATTATATATATATATATATATATATGGGGAAAATTGATTGAATGTCTCAAACTTTTTAATGCAGACCATAGGCGGAATCTTTGATAGGCTGACTCCCTAAAAAGCTTACACCATGGAGAACAGAAGCAACCGGTGGTACAGCTATATATAAATAATGTCAAAGGACATAAATTATGGTGATGTTGTGTATGATACGGCAAATCCTAATAAAGGGATTTGTCAGCCTAGAGACACAAGAGAGAGAGATGACCCAGGAACCAAGCTCATGGTGGTGAGGCAGTTTAAATCTTTATTCATCCGAATGTCCCAGAGTCGGGCAGTAGCACACCTGGTTAAGCCACATGGTACAAACCACAATGGCTAGTGTCAGCCTCCCAGTATGCACACACACGCTCCTCCAAGTCAGACAATCCAAGAGAGAGGTCGGAAATGGAAGTGGCTTGACAATAAAATACATGGCTAGGAAAGGGGTGGAGAAAGGTGAAAAAGGTAGGGACTTCTTTAGCAACTGTTGTTAGGGGTTTAACTGGTAGGATTAATAATATCCTGTGGTCTTGAGAAAAAAGAATAATATATATATTAAATTAAAAATACATATATTAAATTAAAAAAGAATATATTAAATGAGCAGAACTGGTGGGGAATAGGGTGGAGGGCTTAAGTCATTTGTTAGACAAAGCAGAAGATTGATATGTAGATAATAAAAGGACGGGCCATAGTATCAAGGAATGCAGAAGGGGGAGCTGGCTTAATGTTTTAAGGATTGCTGGGCTCTTAGAGGCAGAAAAATGCAGGGTGCTTTGTGAGGCAAGGAGTCTGATAAGATGAGGCAAACCTTTGGGGTTCTCCTATCTTTCCTTGCTCAACTTCTCAGTGGAGAGAGAGACTGACAAAGTAGACACACCTCTCAGGTCAAGCCCTGCCAGGCTCTACCACATCCTCACAATTGCCCTACATGGATTTTTCAAAGTGAGCCCAGCTGCCAAATAATGTAATTGTAGCAATAACTATCTATTGCCTTCTTAAACCCTAAGGCAGCAGGAACCTCCCATTCCTCTATAGAGCCTATATTTGCCCAAGTTCTGGAACCTCTAGGGTGGCATTCACTTTCCTACATGCTTCTCTCAGTTCATACCAAATGTTATCTCGTCTGGCAATACCAACCTAATCAATGCACGAATACCACCTCAGCATGCTTCACTTTAGACTGTGTCCAGAGATGTCAGGCATGGAATGTCAACCCTTCAGCCTCATTACTCGGGTAAGACCTTTCCTTTCATAGGATATTATAATTCTGTTGGAGAATGGGGCTCACTGTCTTGGGAAGTCCAGGCCATTGTTTCCATGAGATCCAAGTGGGTTGACCCCCAACTCTCCCTTCAGGTCTAGACGAGGGAAGATCCCACTGGCCTTTTGAACTAATGATGGATGGCTTCTCCAGAAAGGGGGTTACCTTTCTACACCTGCCTCTCCTCTCCCCTTAAAACAAAGGCCATGAATTATTGTACGTTGTATTTGGCCTAACTTGAAAGACACCACATACGTTCTTGCTCAACTTCCCCTTCCTCCTCCCCCTTCTTCTGAAGTGCCTGTAATTTACCCTGAGGTGCCCATAATTTACCCCCAGGAAAATATGCATTGTGAAACTTTTCTTGTATGGTAATTCTTCATTCATGATAAAATAGTTTATATGTCAATGTGAGGCTATGCATTGTGTTGTTCTGTGCTTGGGTTAATGATTACCTTGACCTTCTACCTGGGCAATGGGTATATGTACTTGCTTTCTCTCTCAAATAAACAAATTGCCCTTAGAGGCTTTTCCCAGGGCTGACTGTCTCCCTGCACATGTCTCCCTGGACATACTGAGCTGCTCCAGGACCCACAGGGGTCACTCTTGACCTCCATCTCCCCAGTTGGGAGATGGGCAGAAAACTGTATCCACATGTAAATGACTGCACTGTAAATTATTAGCTCCATAACAAATAATAAAAATAATTTATATATTAAATATATATATATTTGCATAATATATATTTACATATATAATTTGCAGATGACATAGTGGTTAGACTAGTGAAAAAATAATTGGTCAACTAAAATTTGTCTTTGGCAAATTTGAAAGATTTTGCTCATAGGTGAACGATACTTTTATAAAGAGAATTTAGTGAACAAGCAGTAGCACACTCAATAAAGAAGACAAATTCAAAAGACATTTGAAAGACCGGCCACTTGGGATAACCAAACAGATGCATGGCTTAATGACTTGACAGTGGGCTGCTGTGGCTTATGTTCACAGACACAACACAGCATGGACTGCCCTGCACATAGGCAGAACTAAAATCTAATATTCAGAGTGGTTTCTAGAGCAATTAAATTTTATAAAGAAACACAATGTTAGTGATGTTTTTAAAAACTTGCCTCTTTTTAGTCAGGTCTTCAGAATAATGCAGTTCTTGATGTGTTTAGAAGCACCAGAGGATGGAGTTCTAGTCTGGGTTTGTTAATATGTTATCAATAATATTTGTTAATACTGTGCATAGGAAGGCTGTACCAATATGACTACCCAAAGTCATGTTAAAATGAACTAAGATGTGAAAGAGGAAGCAGGAGGGCCTCCTGTTCCCACTTCATTTATAAGATTTTACTGGATGAATTTTTTTCTTTTTTTTATATTTTACTTCATTTTATGACCATTGCTGATAAGGTTTTGCAACATTGAGAGTATAAAGTACTTTAAGTATTGCACTGATGTACATATAGGTCTATACATACCTACATTATAACTTTTTAATCATCACATACAGCACAGTGTACTACCTATTCCTCTGTAATGTCTTAAATTATTTAAGAAAGCTTCATCTTGTCTCTGGGATAATTGTCAGACAGCTACTTGGTTGAATATCTGATGGCTCCAAGATAAATGCTAAGCTATGACTGCAGTAAGCAGTAATTTGAGTTGATATTAACAGCTTGGGATATGCAATTGAGGTACCTCTATTCCTATCTTCTCTATAAAATAATATGATTAAATTGATTCTTATAGAGCATATCGGGAGAGTTTCAAGTATCTTCCTACTTTCAGACTGAAATCAGAAATCATTATAAGCAACCATGTTTCTTAGGTGAGATCTTAATGAGTTAGTGCTGATATTAATTGTCCATGTCTCTCTCTCTCTCTCTCTCTCTCTCTCTCACACACACACACACACACACACACACACACACACACACACACACACACACACACACATACACATATTGCTGTGACATTCTGTTCAATTTCCCCATCATGTTAGCATGCATAATCATTGTAATCAGTAGCATATAATGTTATATCAGGCAGGAATACGTCTCTTCATTTGGCTGATGACTATCAAGATTTTATAGTTTTGACTGCCAGAGTTTGGGACATTGGCATGAATGTTGCTAGATTTACTCAAATTTCTTTGAGGTATATTGAAATAAATTTGTCATTGTCAGAATTCAGTCCTCAGAGGGATATAAAAGCATTCTCAGAACGATTCTTTTCTCCTCTCAGGGCTCTTGCCTCCTCTTTGCTTTGCCAAATGGAGAATAATGAAGCATAGAATCACAACCCACAGAACTCAGAAAGCTTTGATTTTACATAATATACTCCCAGTCAGACAAGGAAGATACTTTAATGAGTAAAATTAAATGAAATGAGTAGACACCATAGTCTGTAGCTTATTTCATTGTTAAAATTTAATTCATTTATTTTTCAAGTCTGGTTAAATGTATCACATGTATTTTATCTATATTATATACCCCTTTTTTGCACCTATTTTTGAAATGAATTTACAAGTTGATTTTTGTTCACTCCCAGCATAAAAAATTCATTTCTCCTATAACTCACATTACTACTTCAGTATAATATTGACATTGTTCTGTGTGTCCAGAAGTGGTCTAGATGATTAAATAAAATTGCCTGTGTGCCAATTAATATTCAAAATGCAAATGCTAACAAGCATTTTTTTCCAAGCTCATATAACAAAATATCTGTATTCTTTATGAATCAGAATAAACTTATTTTGATTTCAATAAGAGTATTTATTATATAAACTCTGGGAAAGGAACTGCACTGAAATAGTTATAGTGAAAATCATGGATAACAGTATTGGGAAAAAGATCTCACAAGTTTTTTGAGGTTTACATCAATCAGTAATCCAAACTAGGTCATTATAAGTTTTTTTTTTTTAATAATTTTACTGGAAGAAACAACCCCTTACAAGATTGCTGGCACATTGAAGGTATCAGTGCTCCACTCTCATCACCAATCGGAGTCTTCCTTTATCATTCTGTAATGGATACGCTAAGCTTTCTTACTCCATCCTGCCTCACCTTCTTGGAACTCTTGATGCTTGAAGTCTTGGTCACTTTAAGTTTATATCTGTAAATAGGAATATAATATGATACAGCATTTAAGTTTACTTGTAGGATTAAGTGAGATAATTTGCTTATAAGACAACACAGGAATTGGTACATAACAAGCATCTAGGGAATCAGGTGCTGGCGCACCTGGTTAAATGCACGTATTACAATGCACAAGGACCCAGGTTCAAGCTCCCAGTCCGCACTTGTAGGGGAAAGATTTATGAGCAGTGAAGCAGTGCTGCAGGTCTCTCTCTCTCTCTCTCTCTCTCTCTCTCTCTAGTTCCATCCCCACTCAACTTCTCTCTATTCTATCAAATAAAAGAAATTAATATTTCTTTAAAAAATAAGCATCTAATATGGTTAATCACTATCAATGCTCATTTATGTTTCATAAACCGTAACTATTGTCCTGAGATTTATACCAATCAATATATAGAAGCAATAATGAAAAGTAAGGAATAGGGAGTCTGGCGGTAGTGCAGCAGGTTAAACGCAAGTGGTGCAAAGTGTAAGGACCAGTGTAAGGATCCCAGTTCGAGCTCCTGGCTCCTTACCTGCAGGGGAATGGCTTCACAGGTGGTGAAGCAGGTCTGCAGGTGTCTTTCTGTTTCCCTCCCTGCCTTCTCCTCCTCTCTCCATTTCTTTCTGTCCTATCCAACAGCGATGACATCAATAACAATAACTACAACAATAAAATAACAAGGACAACAAAAGGGAATAAATAAATAAATACTTTCAAAAAAAGAAAAGCAAGGAATATTATTATGATGACCATAACAACCAATAAATTCTGTATTTACAGATGTTAGTATGTTTCTCAAAACTAATTTTGTCATCTGTCTGTATGAGCCATTAGAATTTTAAAGTATCTGGAATACTGTGTTAATCCAAATAACTGAATATATTAGTAAACATATAAATGTTAAAAAATTTGGAATGTTCCCTTTGTTCTGGTGAAATTCACTTACCTTATAGTATTATTCTAAAAGGAGTTTGGTTATACTATTATCAATCATCTGCAGTTAACTTGGGATTCTTCTTCTAGCGTTTGCCTAACTTGGGCTAATGGCTAGTTAAAGAGGGCTTCCAACTAACTTGGTACATAGGGACCTAGCAGAAGTCTGAGTGTGTTTCAATTAGCATATCAATACATGTGCTCATTAAGTGGCTGGGAAGAGTTGATAATGTAATCTAAATAATCTCTCTGAAATGCAACCTTGTACATTTGATTTGACAAGTGTTTAATAACAAAATGTGGTATTGTGTTCCTATATTATAGCTTATACTTTAGCAGTGACATAACAAAAACCATTACATCTCAGTTGCTCAGTGGGGATGAAAATTTTACTCTCCTAACTGGAATTTTGTAAGATTTTTTTTTTTAGTGTGGCAAGATAGCAATTAAAAAGCAGGGCATTTATTATCTTGATTCTTATGTTTATGAAGTTGTAAGCTTTCTACTCAGAATACAGAGGTATTTAGAGGACTAAAATATTTGTTTCTGGTGGGATTAGTTAAAGGGTAGTAAAATGATTGGTCATGCAAGTGTACTGCTATTTAAAAATATAATTCTCATATTTTTGCGGAAGTTTAACCATAAACTATAAATGCATTATTTTCTTAATTTTAAGTAAGGTCAATTAAAAAGTATACCATCATGATAATAATAATCCTATACATCAACATTCCCTTAATAAAGTGATACTAAAATTGGGAAAAATGTCAATTAACTAATTATATTCTTAATGTCTGGAAGAAGCAAACCATCACATTAATCATGTATTGCAAGAGTAAATGCAGTTAATTTTTCATCCTTATGTTGTATATATTTGGTTTGATTAAAGCAACTTTTAAATTCTTGTGCATAATTTAAAGGCAATTTTAAAAGCCATTACAATTTTATGGTTTGTTTCCAATTTTTTAAAATATCATTATATTTTAGAAACACCCATTTATTGGAAAAATATTTTCTCCTCATTGCACAAATAAATTCTTTTTTAAAATCATTTTTTATTAATTTTTTTAATTTATAAAAAGGAAACATTGATAAAACCATAGGATAAGAGGGGTACATACACTCCACACAGTTCCCACCACCAGAGCTCTGTATTCCATCCTTATCCTGATAGCTTTCCTATTTTTTAATCTCTGGGAGTATGGACCCAAGGTCAACGTGGGATGCAGAAGGTAGAAGGTCTGGCTTCTGTAATTGCTTCCCCACGGAACATGGGCATTGACAGATCTATCCATAGTCCCAGCCTGTCTCTCTCTTTCCCTAGTGGGGAGGGGTTCTGGGGAAGCAGGGCTCCAAGACTTATTGGTCGGGTCATCTGTCCGGGGAAGACTGGGTAGCATCGGGTAGCATCGTGCTAGCATCTGGAACCTGTTGGTTGACAAGAGCATTAACATACAAAGCCAAACAAACTGTTGACCAATCATGAACCTAAAGGCTGGAATAGTGCAGATGAAGAGTTGAGGGGGGTCCTCCATTTTTGTAGATAGCTAGTAGGCATATTTTAGTTATATTCCAAAGGGCCTTTGGCAATATTAATTTGTTTGTTTGTTTGTTTGTTTCTTTTTTCCTCTGAGCCTGAAATCTGATATGCAGGTGGATCCAAATTATTGTCTGGAGAGATGATGTCATTCATGGCAGCCAGGGTTCTACCAGAAAAATTGCACCAGCACAATAGATGATCAATCATTAATATATTTAGATTTGTGAATTTGTCATTTATCAGAATGTACTTATTACCTGCAAATCAAAATTTGGAATGTTTTCCTAGCCCTTCACAAACACTGCATTTGGACTTAAATGCATGAGGTTCTGAATTCAATCCCTGGTATCATGAATGCCAGAGTAATGCTCTGGTTTTGTCTCTCTCTATCTCTATCTCTCTTGCTCATGTTAATAAATAAATCTTTTGAAAAGACTATGATTTCTATGCACAAATAGAATAAGTAATTTATTACATAACACTAGGATAGAGCTTTTCAAACAAGTCAGCTTAATCTGTGTATGTGTACAGAAATGGTTAATCTGACTAATTAAAATATTAAAATGCATCTATGTAACAAATAGCAGACTAATAAAAGATTTCATAAATAGGGGAATTGGTTATTTATAAAATTAAAATACATGGCTGGCAAAGGATTAGTCTGCAGAATATATGAGAGAATTTAGGGATCCATTAAAAAAAGAAGGAAGGAAGGAAGGAAGGAAGGAAGGAAGGAAGAAAGAAAGAAAGAAAGAAAGAAAGAAAGAAAGAAAGAGGAAGAAAGAAAGAAAGAGAGGAAGACAAGGAAGAAAGAAAATCCAGGGCTGGGCTGTGACACACCAAATTGAGCTCATACATTACCATGGGCACAAGGATCCCATTCAAGCTCCTGATTCCCAACTACAGGGGTTGGAGGAGCATCCTGAGCAGTAAAGCAGAGCTGAAGGTGCCTCTCTCTCTCTCTCTCTCTCTCTCTCTCTCTCTCTCTCTCTCTCTCTCTCTCTCCTCTTTCTTCTACTTTTCACTACTCTTTCAATGTCTCTCTGTCCTATCCAAAACAAAAGTAGGGGAGTCATCATGCACCAAGCCCCTGCAATAACCCTTTTATTGGTGACAATAAAAATAAATTTTGGGAGTCAGGTGGTAGTGCAGTGGGTTAAGCACACGTGGCGCAAAGAGCAAGAACCTGAGTAAGGATCCTTGTTCAAGCCCCCGGCTCCCCACCTGCAGAGGAGTCGATTCACAGGTGGTGAAACAGGTCTGCAGGTGTCTTTCTCTCCCCTTTCTGTCTTCCCCTCCTCTCTCCAGTTCTCTCTGTCCTATCCAACAATAACATCAGCAATAACAACAATAATAATAACTATAACAACAATAACGACAAGGGCAACAAAAGGGAAAATAAATTAAATTAATTAAATAAAATAAATAAATTATTCATTTATTTATTTTTATTGGTGACAATAAGATAATCTGAAACTAGAGTGTCACAGGTCCTGAAATGCATGCTTAATGCCAATTAACTAAAAGAGATTCACATATCACCAGGGGATATTCTAGTTAAAAGACTATGATACCACTTCATAAGTGTTTAAGTTTGGCAGAAAAAAAATATCTCACACCAAATATTTCTGTGTATTTAAAAGCATAATGTTCTCTTTTTGTTGCTTAGATTTGAGATCTTACTATATGGGTACCAGCATTATCCTAAGTTACCTCTCAGCTATTACTTCAGCTGATCCTGTCTTTCAGTAATTTACTGCTGGAATATTTTAAACTTGCTGAAAAAAACTCTACTTGAGAATTTATCATGACAAATTTTACAGGTGCAACATGACATTTCAAGATGTTAAGTTGTTAAGATTCTTTGTTGTTGTTATTTGGCTTCTCGGTTAAATACCTTGTCAGAATGTAGTCAGTATACCATTTATTTGAAATACCTTCCAGCCTGCTTTGTGTCGCATGTAAAATGGTTTGCTATATTATTCTCTATATTTCTTTTTTCTCATAAATCCACTAGACTGTATGTTTGATTCCCACATCTCAGGTCTGTGTAAGTCTCCCTCATGGCCTTTATTATTTTTTTACATGTATTTATTTATAGAGAGGAAAGAGGGTTTCAGTAGTTCCACTTTATAAATAAAAATTATTTTTAAAAAGTAAGGGAAGGGAGGAGGGAGGAAGGAAGGATAAATATTGAAATTATCTTTAAAATAATTCCAGCTTCAAACACTTCTTACCACCTCCTCTGCTGCCTGCTTCCTTCTCACAAGTGTTAATCTCTTATTTTCCTCTTCGTTTTCCTCACCATCTTCTTTTACTTCTTCTAAATTTCTAGAGGATCTCCTACTTGCTTCCGTTCTGTAATCCCTCTTTGAAAGATGTATTTTTTTTTCTGCTCACTTGTAGAAAATGCTTCAGTAGACTATGATAGACAATAAAGGCCTACAGAATTTGTCTTAACACTTTGTATCAGCTCATGTCCTTCAGGTGTGACTCAAATATCACTCATAAAAACTTCTCTAACCTTGCCACCATTAAGTGTAACTGTTTGTTTATTTTCCCACAGTACTTTATTATGATTAAAATTATAACATTTTATTACTATTTGTACAATTAACCATTATCTCCAGTATAATATAGACTTTTTAAGAGTCAGGAGTTGTGGAATCAGCGGTAGCACAGCAGGTTAAGCCCAGATGGCGCAAAGTGCAAGGACCGGCATAAGGATCCTGGTTCGATCCTGGTTCGATCCTGGTTCGATCCTGGTTCGATCCCCTGGCTCCCCACCTGCAGGGGAGTCACTTCACAGGCCATGCAGCAGGACTGCAGGTGTCAATCTTTTTCTCCTCCTCTCTGTGTTCCCCTTCTCTCTCCATTTCTCTCTGTCCTATACAACAACAAAGACATCAATAACAACAACAACTACAACAACAAAAAAACCCATTGAAATCTTTAAATCAAGAGCTGGGCCTTATTTACAGAGAGCAGAATATTATCTGTTGCCAGCTAAATATATGTGGTGTTCTCTGTATGTGCTTGAAATAACGAATGGGGAGAGAGAAAGAGAGACACCTGCAGACCTGCTTCACAGCCTGTGAAGGGACTCCCCTGTAGGTGGGGAGCCTGTGACTCTAACCCGGACCCTTATACTGTCCTTGTGCTTTGTGCCACATGCGCTTAACCTGCTGAAGCAGGTCTGCAGGTGTCTCTCTTTCTCTCTCCCTCTCTGTCTTCCCCTCCTGTCTCCATTTCTCTCTTTCCTATCCAACGATGACATCATCAACAACAATAATAACTACAACAACAATGAAAAACAACAAGGGCAACAAAAAGGGAAAATAAATAAATATAAAAAATTATCTTTATTTGATAAAGACAGAAATGGGGAGAGGGAGATACATAGAGGTAGAGACAGAGCAGCCCTGCATCACCACTCATAAAGCTTTCCCCCTGCAGGTGGGGATAGGGACTCGAACCTAGGACCTTGCACACTACTGAAAAGACCACAGGATAAAAGGGGGACAATTCCACACAATTCCCACCACCAGAACTCTGTATCTCATCCCCTCCCCTGATAGATTTCCTATTTTTTTATCCCTCTGGGAGTCTGGCTTCTGTAATTGCTCCCGCCTCCTCCCCCCTCCCTGCTGCTGAACATGAGCATTGGCTGGTCAATATATACTCTTAGCCTCTCTCTCTCTATTTCCCTAGTGAGGTGGGGCTCTGGGAAAGCAAGGCTCCAGGACACATTGGTGGGGTCTTCTCAGGGAAGTCAGGTTGGCATCATGGTAGCATATATAAAGTTAAGATATAAAGCAGAACAAACTATTGATTAATCAGGAACCTAAAGGCTGGAATACAGCAGATAAAGATTTGGGCTCTTTTTTTGGAGAAAGCTAGTAGTCCTATTTTAAGTATAATCCAAGGGGCCCAGGACTTAACTAGTTTTTTTCCTGACCTTCCATCTGATATGCAGGTGACTGGATACTTTAATGATGACTCTTTAGTTACTACTGGGCCACTCCATCACCTGGAGCCTTAGTGTGTCCTGGGATTCCCACACAAACATGTTGGGCTTAGACCTCGAATAGATCCCTCTCTGCACTGCTATTGGTCATCTATATCAGAAACAACATAATGGACCCCTTTGGCTGACCCCATAGGACCTTGTCCTCAATGTGGATCAACAATGACAATGACTGTTTCAATGATAGTGAGGTTGGATAACATACTATACCTACCACTTGAGGAAGATGGGTTCTGAAATTGGTGTAACAAAAAATTTGTTTTAAAGGAAATTCTATCTCCATTTTTAAGAATTTATAATCAGATCATAATTTAAAATTTTGTCAAATTATTTCTGCATATTGACATAATAATAGTTTTTACATTTTCTGTTGTTGATATGGAAGATTATAACTGATTTGTCTATGTTATTCTATTCTTATATTCCTGGGACGAATCCCTCTTTTTATGTATAATTATTTTGATATACTTGGATTAAGTTTACTAGATTTCTTTCATGATCGTAGCATCTATATTATTGATCTGCATTTTTTAATGGTACTATAAGCTTCAGTTTTAGGACAATACAGAATTCATACAAAGTGCCAGGATTATTCCCAAATCTGTATCTTGTTGAAGAATGTGAAAGGATTAAGCAATAAGCCCTTCTTAAAGATTTGGTAAATCCATTTAGTCAGGGATGTTTATTTTGGGGAGAAGTTTGATTATGGTTTCAATTTTCTTGATTGTAATTAGTCTGTTCTCGTTTTCTTTTTCTTTTTTAAAATATTTATTTATTCCCTTTTTGTTGCCCTTGTTATAGTTATTATTGTTGTTGGTGTCATCGTTGTTGGATAGGACAGAGAGAAATGGAGAGAGGAGGGGAAGACAGAGAGGGGAAGAGAAAGATAACACCTGCAGATCTGCTTCACTGCCTGTGAAGTGACTTCCCTGCAGGTGGGGAGTCGGGGGCTCAAACCGGGTTCCTTAATCTGGTCTTGAGTTTAACCTGCTGAGCTACCACCCAACTCTCCTTATTTTCCTTTTGATTCAGTCTTTGAAGGTTTTTAGAATTTATCTATCTCTTTTAGGTTCTCTAGCCTATCAATAATACTTTGACTTCCCATGTATCCATTGTGATTTTCAGCTATAATCCAATTTATTAGTGCTCTTTTTTATCTTAGTGATTCTTAAGTGTTTATTATTGCTATTATTTTTAAGACATTCTTTTCTTTTTAAGAACTGTTCTTTAATATATTTTATTTATTTATTTTTGTTGTTATTGATACCGTTGTTGTTGGATAGGACAGAGAGAAGTGGAGAGAGTTGGGGAAGATAGAGAGGGGGAGAGAAAGATAGACACCTGCAGACTTGCTTCACTGCTTGTGAAAGGACTCCCTTGCAGGTGGGGAGCTGGGGGCTCAAACCGGGATCCTTATGCAGGTCCTTGCGCTTTACACTATGTGCGCTTATCCAGCTGCACTACCACACGACTCCCGTATTATTACTTGTGGTGACTCTACATGCCCATACACAGTGCTGACGTCTGCCTTGGCGACAGAAGGCTGACAGTATGAAGTGATCTGCATAGGCTCATGGTGGACTTTAGGTGAATCCAGACTGTGCTGGTGTGCAAAGCATTGTGGGTAGGCTGAATAGACTTAAAAGGACAGCAGCCAGAACTCTGGAGCTCTCTGGCTGCGGCTTCTTTTCCTGGTCAGATGCATCTGGTTGAGGTACTCCAGGCATCCATCCGCCGTGTCTACTTTTCCTGAGAACTGAACACATGTGACTCTGCTAGCTGGTAAACTTTTAGACCCCTCTACAGACATGAGCAACTTTTACCAGAGCTTATAATTGTTTGTCTTATGGGACTAAACTTTGATAAGCATATTCAGACTTTATAGACCTAGCGTATGCTTAACCCTTGATGATAATTGCTTATTTTGCCTTTTACCTGTTTCACCCTAATAAACCGTGTATTGATTAAACCTGTTCCCAGCTCTCTGCTGTGAATCCTTCTACCTTCTACGCACCACAAGCAAGGACCCCCGCAAAATCAATTTTAAGTTAATTTACAACAATTACTATTATTATATTTATTTATTTTCCCTTTTGTTACCCTTGTTGTTTTTTATTGTTGTTGTATTTATTATTGTTGTTGTTATTGATGTCGTCATTGTTAGATAGTACAAAGAGAAATGGAGAGAGGAGGGGAAGACAGGGCGAGAGAAAGACACCTGAAGACCTGCTTCAGCACCTGTGAAGTGATGCCCCTGCAGGTAGGGAGCTGGGGGCTCCAACCAGGCCCTTGCGCTTCTTGCCACATGTGCTTAACCTGCTGCGCTATCGTCTGACTCCCTATTATTATTATTTTAAACCCAAACACTGATCAGTTCTGACATATGGTGGTGGTGGTGGTAGTAGGATGGGTAGGTGGGGTGGACTGAATCTGGGACTTGGGAGCCTCAGGCTCTTTGCATAACCATTATGCTATTTACTCTACCCAGTTTGTTTACCTTCTTGAAGAGCCAGCTCTTTGTTGTCTTGGCCTTTTATTTAGTTTCTTGTTTGTGTTCAAGCCATTTATTCCTGCTTTAATTTCCTCTCCTTCCAACCTTGGGATTTGTTTTTGTTTTGGTTAAGTTTTCCAGAGCTTTAAAAGGTGAGGATAGGCTGTTTATTTAAGCTTTTTCCTGATGTGAGACTATATTGCTCAGTGTCTCTTTTAGTTTTGCTTTTTTTGTTCCAGAGTCAGTAACTAATGTCTTAATCTTTGTTTGTTTCCAAGAATGTTTTAATTTTCTCATTGATTCAAAGTTATTTAGTATGGCATTTTAACTCTCCATATGTTTTAAATTTATCCATTTTGCTTTTCATGGTTAATCACTAGTTTAAATTCATTGTGACCTGAAAAGTTCATTAGTATAATTTGAATTTCCTGATACTATTTTTGTGATTCGGCGTATGATCTACCCTTGAGAATGTCTCACATGGATTCAAGAAGAATGTATACTTTGCTTACATGAGGTAAAAACAAATTATAGTAGGTCTAATCTCTCTATCTCATTTAAAGCTGCTGCTTATATATTTTATGTCTAATTGAGTTGTCTTTTGTAATATAGTATGTTTTTTTAGATAGACTGCCACGTTAGATGCCTAACTAATCACTTTTTTTCCACATAAAATAAAATCTTTAAAATTTCAAAAAATAGAATGGGTCTATGATATAGGGGTCTAGGGTTTTCTTCTTAGAATATACTCAAATTTATTATAGATAACATTATTTTGGAAATTTATGTTTAATTATAAGGTCTACTTAGACTTACTAAAGACATACTATGAATGTTCTAGATATATATGTTATATATCTTGTGGAATCTATGAAGAATGTTCTCTTTATTCTTAGTGTTGAAAATTTGTCAAATGATATTAAATACTATTTACAAAATAAATGCTAACATAGCAATATTGCTATATTATTATATATTATATATAATATATATTATTAATATAGCAATACCAATTTACTATGATAATATGTCAAAGTCATTTTCAGTAAAATTTGAATCATTGGTGTTTGATATAAATTAACAATACAATAGCATTGATAATATGATATTATGATATGATAATGATAAAAATTTGCTATGATGTTCATTAGTGTATTTAACATTTGTCCTTTGGGATCAGAGAAATGGCTCTTTGTGAACAGTGTATAAGCACTACCATGTTCACAGCCTGCATTTCAGTTTTGGCATAAAATGGGAATGTCTTAACACCAAGGGTAGTTTTAGCACTGTACTCAGAGCTCAGTCTCTCTAATTCTCTTTCTCTCTCTTTAATCTAAATGAAATACAGCCAAAGAGCATTAAAAATCATACATGCTTGTGGTCATTTGGGCCAGCATCACTTCTTGCCTGAATTTCTGACTCATCTTTTTGTTGCCTACTTTACCTGTGAACAAGTGGTGAAATAAATTATATACATTTTACTTTTGCTGAAAAGTGTCTTGTGTCTACTTAGTTCAATTCCATGCACACATTTCTTGTGTGTTGTTAATGGTCAGGGGCTCCAGCTGGCCGGGCTAGCTTTACACAGTAGAGAGAGACTCGCGGACACACGGCTGGGCTGAGAAGCTGCAGTTTAATCTTTATTCATGAGCGGGCAAATCACCACACCATGTGCTTCTCAATCATTCTCCCTCCGCAGCTGCTGCTGGGACTCTCGGTGTCCTTAGCATAGGGGGCGGGGAGAAAGCAGGGTGCGAAACTAGCAAGGGCCAAACCATTTCTCTCAGAGGTAGGGGGAAGAGGGCCAAACCAACATGAAGAATACCAACATAAGTGTGTTGAATGAGAAAAAAATTTTTTTGCATGACCCATCTGCTTGGAGTACTCTAAAAGGTAATTGGCTTTATATAAAAATGCTGGACGCAGCCAAAGTTTCCGGAGACGTCCAGAAACATTCCAAAATTTTTGTTTTTCTCCCTCTTTTGATTTTTCTATATAGTTTTGGTATATATATGTAAGTGTTTAGTCTTAAACTGTGTGACTAATGACAGATATAAATTGTTTTTAAAATGATATGTTTTTATAACAAAAGTTCTTTTTCCTCCAGTGTGTTATAACTAAATTTTTATGGGTATGTCTCAAGTTTGGTAACACTAACTTAACGGTAAAAAGTGTAACCCTACAGCTACATTATTACCAGACAAGGTAAAAATTAATTTGCTAAGGTAACTATTTAAGGTAAAAGTCTAAATGTTTAACGTGACTATACATTCCAAAACTAAAATATAAATTCTCTATACAGGACATCTTTGGAGGGCCCCCAAAAGTGCCCTGTAAACTATCTTGTGGAAATTAATCTACAACAGATCTGGCACTGTAACTGTTAAAATCATTGTCACGAAAATGCATTAACTCTCTAAGAAATTTGAATCTGCTTAAAATACATATTTTAACTAAAATTGGTCTCAAGATCCTGCTGTAGAGACTGCTACAGGAGGTCACATTAGATGACCTTTAAATAAAATCATAAAGATATTTAAACCAATTATAATCATCGAGGTATCAACTATAATAAACCTCTAACTTGTTACAAGTTCAAATTAACCACGAGAAGCAGATTGTTTGTGTTTCTTTCACAGGAATCCTGGAAAAACCATCTGAACCCCTGCACACCCTGATGTCACCCACTAGACGGCACGACTACAGTGACACACCCCCTGAAACCCTAGATGTCACTCAACGCGATCTGAAGAACCTGATACACAGACTCCAAGGACAGAACTTTCTTAATGCCTACTTGCCATTCCTGCTTCTGATTTACCTGTCACGTGTTGGCGGTTCCAGCTGGCTATCTACAGAAAAGCAGAATTCCAGCGGCTGACCTCCCTCATGCAGCATCTCGTCCCCTGACAATTTTTCCCCTAGCCATCTACTTTGGACTGAGACTTGTATCGGACTTGCTGGCATACCCTATAGACATTTTACACAATTTTAAAGCTGCTTATTTCCCTTCACACTGCTGGTTTTTCATAGACTGATCCTGAGTAGTTCATAGACTTTACAGACTGTTGCCTTGAGAACTATACAATGCCAAATAGCCCCTCTGTTTGGTGGGTCATGCCCTCCCACCTCCCCCTCATTATGTACCCTTGCCCCTTTCCCCCCCCCAAGCAGGGAATGTTCCTTTACATACCAACCCTTCCCTTCACACCACACTGGCTTTTACTACTCCACTACTTGTCCCTATATCATTTAGGTTTATGCCCAAAAGGTTTCTGATCCACAATAGTCTTTTACAGACTTTGGACCATTTTATGCTATGACTAGATAGAAAGACAGAAAAAGATGTAGAGATATTGTGAAGAGATGGTTGAGCAGGCTGCGCTTAAACCTATGAGATGAGTCCCTCCAGGTAAGTCTCTCTCTCTAAAGAGGGGTTGAGCACAGGGGGACACATAAATCTCACAAGGTTGGCAGCCATTTAAGCCTTCCCTCCTCCACAGAAAGTCCTACATCTTACCACCTGAGCACGGCATTCCTTAAAAACATTTAAGCCTGCTCCATTCCATTTTTCTTTACTGTGTCCATTTAGATATAAAGGGAAAGAAGGAGATGATGCTGAGGAATTATTCTGATGCAGTCTCTGCCCCCAGATTTTACCATGCCCCGCAGTGCCCCCTTCAACCAATCCTGCCCCCACACGTCACCCCTGGTTATTGCTCAATTAAAGCCCCCTCACTCCCCCCCCCTCGTTCTATGGGCTCTCAGCTCCCTCTCTCACTCTCTCTAGCTGGGCTCCTTCGGGTCGCGCTCTCTCTCTGCGTGGTGAGGTAGTGGGGACGGCCATTGTTGGCTGACTCCACGTGGCCTGAGCCACCCCCCCATCCTATAATAAAGATTTGTGTATCCCACTTGTTCCAGACCTCCTCTCTCTCTCTCTTCTCTGCAGTGCAGCCCGACACCTGGCAACAACACTTGTGTAGCACAGGAATTATCAAGATCAAAGAGAAACTATGAATTGGGCAAGTATTGCCAAATAATTAGGAGAGCAAAGTTTCTTCCTTAAAAAATTTGTGCTTCAACACTGGTTTATAAAACTACAACATCTCATAGTTTTGCATGTGTATGTGTAAGCTCACATAATTCCTAAGTCCTTTGCCATCTCTCTTCCACACCCCCCCATAGTTCCCTTCTAATCTAAGAGGCAAATTTGGTTATTATTTTTGCATGTTCATTTTCTTTCATCTTCTATATCCCACATGTAAGTAAAACCACCCAGTCATTGTCTTTCATTTCAAAGAGGAAATTTATTATAAAGTGAAGAAGCATAATGAACAATGTCTAATCTCAGGTAAGACAAAGATGTTAGACTAGGCTACCAAAGTCTGTATTAACAGACCTCTTAACCTGTTAACTATTTCTCTTGACCCCTGCACTGGGGATTTATCACTCTGGGACAACTTTTTCAAATGGAAAGAGGCAGAAACATATATGAGGGAGAATGATAGCAAGAGACACCACAGCACTGCACATGACTGGAGGGTGGTTTGTGTGCATGGTAAAACAGCCATCTTTTCAAGTGAGCAATCTTGCTAAACAACTTTCCTTTTATTCATACCATATTAATAACAGCATAGGTATGGTAGTACTATTGTGGCTTAGATATTAATAATTATATATTTGATTTTGCCCTCAGATTTTATTTTCCAAACTTGGTGTCCTTTCTTGAATCAAAAACCTAAAACACATACTGTGAACTAAACATTAATTAAGAGTGGAACAAATAAAAACTAAAAATATATATATATATATATATATATATATATATATATATATATATATATATATATATATATCTTTATTTATTGACTAGAGACCACCAGGGGGATATAGAGGGAGAGAGATAGAGAGATATTTGCAGGCTTCCTTTACCATTTGAAAATCTTTCCCCCTTCAAGTGGGGACCAGGGACTGGAACTGGGGAGCTTATACATTGTAACATGTGCATTTAACCAAGTGCACCACCGCCTGGCCATTTTGTCCAAAATTCAGATAATTTAAGGAGAACTGAATAAAAACATATCCACTTTTAAATAGGGTAATTTAACAATGGCATCTGAGAAAAATAAGCACATGTCAAAATGTATCATTGCATTGCTGATAATAAGATAATATAACTTCATGGAATTTTATGGTGAGTGTTATTTAAACCATACAATGTTACAAACAACTATCAGACTCAAAGAAAAGCTTATCAGTGTCTAATATATTGAAGATATGAGAAATACAACAACATGATGTAAGAAAATACTGATGATTTCCTGTCAATAACATAATTATGGTGCAATCTCAAAATGAATGAATTCACATTTCATGATTGCTGAATGATTTAATTTTGATACATATTGCTGTATACAAGTGAACTTTTCAGCAGAGAATATCTGAGGAATATGTACTTTACCCACACACCCTCCACCAGAAATAGAGTATCTGCTCCCTCCCCAGAGGATTAGAGAAAATTCAGAATTGGAGCCATTACAGTGTACTGAGCAGTCCTCTCTCCTGTCAGTGGAGACCACCTGGGGATAAAGAATGACTTTTTCCTCTCAGTGAGTAAGAGGCAGTGATCACACACACCCCTCTATCTTACTGTGGTATCAAAGGAGGCTGACTGGGGATCATGGATTTTTATCTCTGCTTGGTAGTAAACAAAAAATTTCTTTTCCTCCACTGGCATTGTATCCTGGGAAACTTACTAAAACAGGTATGAAGTGACCCGGTTTGTCCTACCACAATACCCAAAATATCAGGATGACAATAAAAAAAAAAAATCACTCATCAAGCCATGAACCAGAAATGTCTTTATTTGAGAGGGGAAAGAAAATCCAGCAATGACTAAATAGAGATAACAGGTGCTAGAATTATCTGAAAAGGTTTTTAAAGTCATCCTAAAAAGGGGTTTTTGGGGTTGTTCATTTGACAATCACAAAGAAGTTTGAACTATATATATACACACAAAATGCTATAATGAGAACATTTTAATTTCAGGAAAGAAATAGAAATAGAAACTGGACACTGAAGGGGGCCAGGTGGTGGCACAACCATTAAGTGCAGTTAGTACAAAGAGCAAGGACCCATGCAAGGATCAGGTTTGAGCCCCTGGCTCCTCACCTACAGTAGGGAAACTTCACAAGCAGCAGAGCAGATCTGAAGGTGTCTCTCTTTTCCTCTTTCAATTTATTTCTGTCCTATAAATTAAGAAAAAAAAAAAAAAAGAAAAAAATGTTAGCCAGGAGCAATGGCTTCTTAGTGCCAGCAATAACCTTGAAAAAAAAAAAGTGTACACTGAAGTTCCAGGAGAGAGGGTGGGACTGGAAATTTCTTAAATTTTACCAATATATAGAAATCCAAGCTCAGAAAGGTAAGCAAATGTCAAATAAGTCTAGTGAAATCCACATCAAGATTCCTTATAATTAAAATTGCAAGAACCAGTTATAAAGAAACAATCTTGAAAGTAGTAAGGTAGAAATAATGCTTATCAAGAGAAAAAAGCAGTTCAAAAGACAACAGCTATTTCATCAGAAGCAATGTATATATCAAGAAGAAGTGACAGGATTTCTTCAAGCACTGAGAGAAAGTACTATCAATCCAGAATTCTCTATAGAGGCCAGTGATGTGGTTCAGTGGGTAAAACTTGCATGTGAAAAATGCTGTTCAAAATTCTTGCTATTGCATATGCTAAAATAGACTAATGTGTTCACCTCTCTTTTTCATAAAGCAAATTAAAAAATTATTAAAAATAAAGTATAATTCTATAATTTATTTCTTAAAAATAAAAATCTAATACATCAAATGACAATGCTTTAGCAACTGAGAGAAAGTCTAAGCTTGTCAGATAAGGAAAAGACTACAAAAGCTGGGTAAGGGCAAGAGATTGGCTCACTTATTGGCCTTTTTGGTCAACACCAGGCCACTCCATCATCTGGAGCCTTATCAAGGAATTTTTGGATTACCACAAAGATATTATGGGGCTAGATCTCTAACATATCCTCTCTCTGCAATCACTGGTCATTTCCATCAGGAATAGCACAATCCCTCTTGTGGGTCTCTCCTGGATCTTGCTGTCACTGTAAAGCAACAATGGAAGAGACTATTCTACTCTTCAAAGGAAGAGTGACCCATCCTACCCTGCCCCTCTAGGAAGACTGATCATGAAATCAGTGAAACCTAGAATGTTCCCAGTTGTGGCCACAAACTGTGAGCACAGACTGACAGGGACTCAGAGGTTACATAGGCTCCTATTCTCAACTCTGACTATGTCTTCCCAGACAATATTCTTAGTCCACCTGCATGATAGCTAGCTATCAAGCTCAAACAAAAATTAAGGTCATAGACCCCTAGGAACACATCTAAAGTAGACTTCCTAGTTTCTCTCAAAATCAAGGTCCCTATATTCATCTGCTCTATCCCTACTTTTTTGGCTTGTGCTTATTGTTTAATTACATTTTGTCCTGATTTATATCTTACTGCCCTTCAGCTACCAAGTTGCAAATGCTACTATGATTTCATCCTGACTTCCTTTGGCAGATGACCTCATCAATGTGTCCTGGAACCTTACCTCTCTAGAGCCCTACCTCACTAGGGAAAGAAGGAAGTCTGGGGGTATGGATGGACCTGCCATCACCCATGTCCAGTGGAGAAACAACTATAGAAGCTAGAACTCCCACCTTCTGCACCCCATAAAGAATTTTGATTTGTACTCCCAGAAGGGGAGAATTGTTAGGGGAAGATGACCAGAAGACTCTGAACTCCAACTCCATCAAGACCCAGAGAAGGAAAAGGAAAAAATAAAGGACATTTGGAAGTTGCAATAGATTTAGGTTTGACTCAGAAAAAAAGAGACTGCAGGACCACAGAGAAAATTGACAAATATATATGTATATATGGCTAGTTATATAAATAATAGTAAACCCATGTCTGTGACCTTGGACCCATGTCTGTGACCTTGGGAGAACTACTACAGTTTCTCTCTCTTTTTTAAAAATGTTTATTTATTTATTTATTTATTATTGTATAGAGACAGAGAAATTGAGAGGGAAAGATAGGGAGAGAGACAGAGAGAGACCTGCAGCCTTGCTTCACCACTCATAAAGCTTTCTACCTGCAGGTGGGGACCAAGGGCTTGAACCTGGATCCTTGCACACTGTAATGTGCTCACTTAACCAAGTGTGCCACTGCCTGGCCCCCGAACTACTACAGTTTCTAATGGGAGGAATGGGATCACAGAAATCTGGTGGTGGAAATGCTGTGGAATTATAGCCCTATTATCTCATAATTTTGTAAATCAATATTAACTCACTAATAGAAATAAATTAAAAAAATTTTAAAAGAATAAAGTTATAAACAAGGTATTATCATAAATATAAGGAGATTTATCACTTGTCTACCTAGACTAAGAAAATAGGTACAGGAAATTCTTGAGTCAGAACATTCAGGTGGTAAGCTCCTTAGGATTTAAGGGGGATAATAAAATATATAGGTAAATACAATTTTCTAAATTTTCTGGCCTTAAAGCCAGCCCCCTCTGCTCTGCTCCATTGCTGACACTATGGTCTATTTACATAATCATTGTTTTGCCTGAAAGATCCCCACCACGTTATCCCCTCAGAGTATTGCTAATTCAGTTAAAACCATTGCAACAGTTGCTAAGGACGCTTCCACCTTCCCAGTATGCCTTTTGCCTCTATCCATCCCCTTTCCTATCCATTTCCATTTCTGACTTGCCACTTCCAGTTTTTTTATCCCACTGCTGTTCCTGGATTCACTCTTTCTCTTCCACGTCCCGACCTGGAGAAGACCTGGAAAAGGGCTGGTGTACATAACTAGCTCCACGTGCTGTGCTCATACCAGACTCTGGGGCATGCACATTAATAAATAATTGTATTACCATGCCGCCAGAAATTCCTTGTCTCTCTCCCCGGTGAAGCTAGCCCGGCACTAAATGAAAAGAAAAAGTGAATTAGCCTAGTAGTATACTGTAGCAGTAAATAAATCACAATAGGATCTCTGTAGGTGTGAGAACCTTGACTTACCACAATCAATAATTTTTGTAGTATAAGCAGTCCTATTAAGTTTCAATTTTAATCTAGCAAAGTGGAATATCATCAAACACACTACTGGAAGTAGATGTGCAAAGTTCACTCTTGAGCTGATGCCAGTCAATTGCCACAGACAACACTTAAAATAGCACTTTAACATGGTAGTATAAAGGAGTTGCAACATGATTTTTAATGTGTTTATATTTTGTAAATTTTTGCTGAGATCATTTGTATTTTGATTTTAGTCACTTTGAACACATATTCAGATGATAAAGAAGTAGGTCACTAATGTAAATGCAGAGATGACACATGTTAACTATCCTTGTATTACAAACCCCATACATTTCACAGAAAGGGAAAAACAACGGCAAATAAAGTTGGGTCTTAAGTTAGGATGTAAGTCCTGCTTTTTCTTTCAGATAATAAACTTCACCAAAGACTTCTGACCTTAAGGAAAAATGAATCACAGTTGGGTACTTGCCTACTCTCTATCAAAAGTGGTTATACTTTTAGTGACTGAATAATCAGAATAAAGCATGATAATAGTATCTTCTCAACTTGGAAAAGAAAAACCAAGTTGATGTATCTCCCATTAACACCAAGATTATCATATAAACTGGAGTTTAATGAATGTGTATGGATCATAAGCTACAATAATCACAGTGCTGAGTGCTATTACTGACTACAGATTGAACTGGGTCAATTCCCAGCTTGTGAGAGCAGCTGGACATCATCTCCAGTTGAGAAAATAAAAGTAGTATTATAGAAATTTACAGAGAAACTACTATACTTAGAATCATAATGCAGAAGTTGCACTTTATTAAAGAGAAATATGTATTCCCTCTCCTCTCTCTCATTCCTTATTTACACACAGGCACACAGAGACATAAACACTCATGCTTACTCAATGATAGAGTAAGGGACCTCTGTATCATAGACTTATTCATATACTTTTGGGAGGAGGGATACTATTTCTGGATGCTTTAATTACATTCAGAAATAGGATTTTAGAATACAAAGGACTCAGGATAAATGCTCAATTTTCTAAGATAATTTTGAGTCATGTTCTCCATCAAAAATCCCAAAACTATTCCCCTGTTACATGATTTCTAGTTCAGCCCTCCACCCCCTAAAATTATTCTGGTTTTCAGAAAATGTGCCTGAATAATACCTTTTCAAATTCACATTTGGGAGATAATGCTACAAAAAAGAACATCCTGATACACTGACAACATATTCTCCATTTCTTAAAATCTTCTGTCTAACTGTTACTACTTCTAGTATATCTACACAATTTCCTTCAAAGTTAACACATGACAGATTTCGTCCTTCATTTTTTATTTTATATGTATAGTTATATATAACTGTTTAATACAAAATATTTTTCACAAATGAATTTCTAATTTTGATTTGATTTGAAAATTAAAAATCAGTAAACTCATTATTAAGGCTCAACAACAATATTTTTCACCTATTATTAAATTTGAATTCATCTAAAATAAGTAGTATGCCTCCTGCTGCTTTGCAATTCATCATATTATGTGTTATACTTTATGCATTATTGAAGCTTTTTTTCTGTAGACAGGGACTCAAATTTTATTCCTGGAAATGGCATTTTTGTTCAATGGCCTCTGTGTCTCCAGTGGAGGGTTCTCTAGTCAATGATATATTTTGCTTCTGGAGCATCATGTTTCAATGCACTCTTTCAGTGTTTTTTATCGCTCAGTTATCTCTGCCCTTTAAAATAAGAAGCAAATATTAATATAAAACTAAATTCCCTATTCATAACAAATAAAGAGGTGGAGAGTAGAAATCAAGGAAGGGGAAGGGGAGGCAATAAAAAATACAGAAAACTCTTTATACAAACAAAACCCAAGGTCTATCCAGCTCTTCTATAATTCCCATTCTTTCTTTCCTTTCCAGTATGCATGGGCCATATATTGCCTAGTAATGAAACCATAGATATGCAAATATAATAACAGCTTTTTTCCGAATTTACTCCTTAGTACTAGATACCCTACGAAGATGCAGTCAGTCACACATCTCAGAATTGTCTTCAAAATTTCTGTTGTCATGACTTCCAAGCCTATGATCAGACTTTATGGAAACATTAAACTACAGCTAAATTCACTATTGGTAAACCTCTTGAGAATTAAAAATTCTCTCTCTCTCTCTCTCTCTCTCTCTCTCTCTCTCTCTCTCTCTCTCTTTATTTTTACTTGTAAAACTGTTTGAAATGCCCTCCATGATACCTATAGCTATTTCGTTTGAAAATAATGACTTTTCAGGTTTTGGTACAACTTCCATTGCTTAGCCTATTCTCTGTCTTTATATGGTACATCCTCTTAAATCTTTGCTGTATCAATAAAATTGAATCATAAATGGATAATAGATTTATGCTTTTTTTTCAGCTTAATATTTTAGTGCTTCTCTGGGACATTTATACCCTGGAAACAAAGCCTTGAAGACTTGTTTCTTAAGCTTCCAATTTAGTATTTGCTAGTAGCCTAATTAAAGTTATTTTTTGGTCTCTGGGGCTTCACCACTCTAAGGTGATTATTTTCACAGAGGGGTTGAAAGACATAGAACTGAAGCTTCTTTAATGTGCTGGGGACAAGGCTCAAACCTGTATTGTGTTGTGCATGCACATGGCAAAGCAGTGCATTATCCAAATGAGATGTTTTACCAACCCTAAGATAGTTTTCCACTGACTTTCTTATCTCCAGTATTTTTAATTTCTGAATGTATACACACACGCACACTCACGCATGAGCACACACACACGGCAACTTATTTGATAAAAATAATTGCATAGCAGTGTATAAGATCATTCATCTGAGAGGTTGCCTTCTTTGCACACAACCAAATTCTAAGCCCTGGTTCACCAAATAGTAGTTCTGTGCCACTGGGGGAAGATTTGGTGTTCTGTTGTCTCTCTCGCCTTCTCTCTCTCTCTCTCTCTCTCTCTCTCTCATCTGAAAAAGCCAACTTGAAACAGTGAAGCTCTGTCAATGACAAAATATGAAGATAAAATAAAAATGATATACTCTGAAGAGTTTATACATGATTGAAGTATATTAGACTGTTTAGTCTTGAATTAAGCAATAGATTCCCAAATTATGGAACAGTATGCTTGACCACTGATTTTTGTATCATGAGGGTTTATGTGGAGCTAGAAATTTAGATTGAATAGCAGAATCATTTTTAAGATGATTATATTCAATGAAGTCACAACAGGGCAGAGTCATGCTAGGTAAAAGTAATGAATTAATGTAAATTTTCAGCAAAAAAAAAATCACAATATCAGTTGGCTCTGACTCAAAGTCAGTTCTTGGGAGACTTAATTTTGGTACATTTAGTTTGCTTTTGATCTCATAGAACTTGACTATTACTCATGATTTGGGCCATTTTTGGAATCCTTGATTAAGGCAGCTCAACATAATATGCAGCAGCAATTATGTTAACATTTAATGTGTTTTGATTATAACAGATTGTAGAACACCAAATTTCTCTCATATTTATAGAAACATTTCAACATATGACTCAAAGTCCAGTGTGTGTGTGTGTGTGTGTGTGTGTGTGTGTGTGTGTGTGTGTGTTTAGTAAGTTAAGCCCTCAAATAAATAGTTTTATTTACTGGAATTTTAATTATGGGTCACATAAAAAAAGTACCTTGTGGCCAGGTAGTGTTGCACCCAGTTGAGCTCACATATTACTATGTGCAAGGACCTGGATTCTTAGGTCCCCACCTGCAAGCAGGAGGAAGATTCACAAGTAGTGAAGTAGTATTGCAAGTGTCAGTCTCTTTCTTCTTTCTCTTCTCTCTCTTCTGGCTCTGTGCAAAAAATAAGTAAAATATTTTAAAGTACTCTCAAAGGAATTGTCTGAAAACATTATTCAAATAATAAATTCTTTAGTCTAAATTAATATTTTATAAAGGTCAAAATAAACTGTAATTCGTTTACAGTTTCTTTTGACCCTTTCGGCTGATGATACTTTGATTACAATAAAAAAAATATGAAAAAAAAATACAAGTTGTTCGATTAAACAACACAATTTTATTCATGTAATAGCTATTTCCTTAGGGTAATCATTGCAAAGTTGTGATGAATTTTAATCAGTATTTCAACTCAAACAGATTCTAAGATGCTTCATAAAATAAGTTATTTTGGGCCTATAAGAAAGTTCACTTGAGGGGACCGGGCAGTAGCAAAGCAGGTTAATCGCACATGGTGCAAAGTACAAGGACTGGCAAGGACCCCAGCACTTTACAAGCAGTGAAGCAGATCTGTAGTTGTCTTTCTCTCCCCCTCTCTGTCTTCCCCTCCTCTCTCAATTTCTCTCTGTCTATCCAACAACAATGACAGCAATAACAACAACAATAATAACAACAACGATAAACAACAAAGGCAGCAAAAGGGAAGAAATAGCCTCCAGGAGCAGTGGATTCTAGTGCAAGCAACAAGCCCCAGCAATAACCCTAGAGGTAACAACAACAACAACAAAAGAAAATTCACTTGGGAGGGTGCCTATTTTGTTATCTGCCCAGCCCAAGTTCAAACCCAGCTCTCATCCAACAAGGGGAAAATTTGGTGCTGTGGTGTCTCTCCACTTCCCTCCCCTCCAGTCTAAGAAAGCCAGTTTGGAGAAGTGAAGCCCATGATATAACAAATGGCAATAAAAACCCGTTGATTTCAGAGTCATTTAAATTTCCACAGCTAGATTTTGAGCATGAGGTATGTTTAATGAGCAGTGCATATGTAAATTAAAAAGCTTAAAGAACAGCAAAGAATCCCCAAATCTGATGTTCCTCGTAGCCTGTCTTTTAACTCATTGTAGTTACTGCTACCTGAAATAATATTATTCAGTGTTTTGACTGACTCTTACAAAAATGTAGGTTTAATTAAAGCGACATATGTCATCTTTGCTATGTTTTCAAAACTTAGAATAGCAGTTTCAACATAGTAAGCACTCAGTGAATATATATTTGGTAGGTGGATAAATTAATTTAGATATTCAATAATCTCAGCAAATTTGCTTGTGAGATGAGTTTATGAATTACCAGCAGTCAGTTTTTTAGGAAAAAGCATAAATATAGACTAAGACATGGAAGGTTGGCTATTCAGAATTGTTAAAGTCACTTGTAATGGGTTATGCTACCACTTTCTCTGTGGATTTAATAGATGTATATACACACATTTTCTAATAGCAACTACATCTTAAGCAAGCACACTGACTAGGAAGATATTTTTCATATTACTTTAGTAAAGCACTACTCTATTTATGTAATCTACATAAACTATACTGCCAAAAGAGTATATGAGAATCTTAGTTTTAGTTAAAGTGAATTGAGATAATCATCAAACTCTATTAGTTTTCATACAGTTTTATTTTATTGTATCCTTTATTTATAACTTTAATTCTAGGCAGAAAGAGATCACATTCCCATTCTCCCATTCTTCTTTTTAAAATTTTTATTTACTGATTTAATAATGATCAACAAGACCACAGGATAAGACGGGTACGATTCTACAAAATTCCCACCACCAGAATTCCGTACCCATCTCCTCCACTGGAAGTTTTCCTATTCTTTATCCCTCTGAGAGCATGGACCCAGGATTATTATGGGATGCAGAAAGTAGAAGGTCTGGCTTCTGTAGTTGCTTCTCCACTGGACATGGGCATTGGCAGGTTGATTTGTACTCCCAGCCTGTTTCTATCTTTCCCTAGTGGGGCAGGGGTCTGGAGAGGTAGGCTTTCAGGGTACATTGGTGAGGTCATCTGTCCAGTGGAGTGAGGTTGGCAACATGGTAGCATCTGCAACTTGGTGGCTGAATAAGCATTAAGATATAAAGCAGAATAAATTGTTTAGTTATCAGGAATCTAAAGGTAAGACTATAACAAATGAGATTTGGGGTCTCTGTTTTGGAAAAGACTAGTAGATCTATTTTAGATTCATTCCAAGGGGCCTATTCTCCCATTCATGGAATATTTCTTGCTGCTGGGCATATTGTCCCATGTGATGCTTTCAGTTCAAGACTGTGTCTTCCTATTATCAGAGTGTGTTCTCTGCTAAGTGAACTATCTCCTACCCCATGCCAGCTATTATTTATTTATTGCATTTATTTATTGTATTTATTTATTTGTTTTCATTCCAGGAGCTTTATTACTCTGGGATATTTTTCAAATAGAAAGATAAAGATGGAGGGAATGAGGCAAAGACGACACAGCATTGAAGAGTTTCCCAGTGTGGTGGGGGCTGGACTGGAACTGGGTTATGAACATGATAGGACAGGTACACTATCCAGGTGAGCTATTTTGTCAACCCTTCAACTATCATTTGATTAGTGTTTTCATGATGTATCTTTTGCATTTTTAAATTTTGAAACTTTCTATATCTTGATATATAGAGTACTTTTAATAAGTTGATGTTGAACAGCATTTATTTATTTATTTATTTATTATTGGATAGAGACAGAAATTGAGAGGGGGAGGTAGATAGATGTTGTAACTTGAAACTTAAATGGGGCTATGGGCTGCAGTGCATAAAGGATGGACTGCACGGTGCTGAGAACAGGTTTAAATAATTATAGGCTTTATTTGTGTGAGATGGGTAAAAGACAAGTGTCTAGGTGCTACAAAATAAGTGGCTCCATTTAAGGTCAAGCAAAAGAGCGGTTTATTCAATAAAATCACTGAGAATGTGAGGGGAGAAGTCAAGCTAATAAAATAGGCAAAAGTTCAAAGTCCGCAAACTAATTTACCCAAAATCGTTTCTTCTCCAAAACAGAAGATTCCGGGTGCATCTGGGTGACAAGTCTAGCAGATGGAGACTTGTCTCAAGTGGCCTCCCCCAGGGCTTTGTTCTGGCTCCTACACTATTTAATATTTACATCAATGACCTTCCAGAAACTTCTTCAAGGAAGTTCATCTACGCCGATGACATCTGCTGTGCAACTCAGGCATGCAAGTTTGACATCCTCGAGGAAACACTCACGAAAGACATGTCTCTGATATCTGATTACTGTAAAAAATGGTGACTAATCCCTAGCACTGCAAAAACGGTATCATCTGTTTTCCATCTACACCATGCCTTGGCCTCACGTGAGCTTAATGTGCAGCTTGATGATACGAGAATCTGGCATGAAGTCCAGCCAGTCTATCTTGGCGTTACTCTCGATTGCACCCTGTCATTTCACAAACATCTCATAAAAACTGCAGCAAAGGTGGGCGCGAGGAATAACACCATTGCAAGACTGGTCAGCTCCTCATGGGGAGCGATCATCATCTCTGGCATTATGCTATTCCACTGCAGAATACTGTGCCACAGTATGGTTCTGTAGCCCCCATGTCCACTTGGTTGATTCCAAATTATATTCCTCCATGTGGATAATTTCTGGAACCATCCGTTCCACCCCGGTTCCATGGCTGCCAGTTCTTAGCAACATCGCCCCGCCAGATATTCGTCGGGATGTGGCATCATGTAAGTTCATTTCCCACGTCTGCGCTGAACCAGACCTGCCAATATACGTGGATATCTTCGCCCACCCTGTCCAACGCTTGACGTCTCGTCACCCAATCTGGTCCCCTATGCCTACACTGAACTTCTCTGTTCCAGACTCTTGGAAACAGAGTTGGCAGTCAGCTGAGGTAAAGAACAAACACCTCATCACAGACCTCTGCGAGCGTCAACCCGGCTTTGACCTAGCATGTTATGATTGGGCCCTCCTCAATCGCTATTGAACAGGCCATGGCTGGTGCGCCACTATGTTCCATCGCTGAGGAGCCAGAGACGACCCGAACTGCCCCTGCAGCTACAGACAGACTATGACCCACATAGTCAACGACTGCCACCTCTCCAGATTCAAAGGAGGTCTCGAAACTTTACATCAGACTCAACCTGATGCTGTTGACTGGCTACGGAAGAAGGGCAAACGCTAGAAGAAGACCACATGAAAAGACCAGGATCAATCTGGGAGCCACAGAAAATGGAGAATGCATGGTGGAGGTGATAGGATCAAGAGAGGAAGCTGCTCTAAATCTGTCCTTAAATACATCCCAGTCAGTCTGCTCAGCCTCAGGCTGACTTCATTCATAGGCTAATTGTCCCAAACTCCTGTTGGGGTCACAACAGATAGAGAAGGAAAGAAACAGAGACACCTGCAACCTTACTTCCCCACTCCTGAAGCTTCTCCCTTGCATTTAGGGAGCTGGGGCTTAAACCTTCAACCTTGAGCATTGTAATGTGAATGTTTAACCAGGTGTGTCACCACCTGACCCCTAGTTAGCTCATTGTTTTACATAGAATCAGAGAAATTCTATATTTTTGTGTATTTATAGTAGGTGATTTGGAGTCTTTTTATTTTATATAATTATATGTACAACTATATGCATTTATATGCATATTTTATTTTATTATATTTTAAATTTTTTATTTCATAGGACAGACAGAGAAATTGAGAGTAGGGAAGGTAATAGAGAAGAGAAAAGATAAATACCCACAGACCTGCTTCACCACTTGTGAAGCATCCCTCCTCCAGGTGGGGAGAGGAGGCTGAAACCCAGGTCCTTGAGAATGATAATGTGTGTGTTCAGCTAGGTGTGCCCCATGTTTTATTTTTCTCCTTTTTATTTTATTTTTTTTTCAGCTCACTGCTTCTTTTTCAATAGTACCTGATGTATTTAGCATACTATTTTCTGAGAATGTTTTCTATAGAGCAAATCCAATGGAAAAACACAAATACTTAGGACTTCACTCAAAGTATGCAAAAAAAGCAACTATTGCAGAGCTAGATAGAGAAGAATTGTTGGAACAGAAATAGATTTTTAGACACTAAGGCTAGATTGTTACTATAAAGAGGGTCAACTGGTGACGGGCAGAATGGAACATTTGATGGTGAAACTTAAGCACATATGTTTTCCATTATGATTTTTGTTTATATTTTATCTATTCCCTTTGTCTTCTTTCCCTAGTACTTCACCTTTTGATTGCAGCTGAGCTACTTTATGTATTACACACAATATGTTAGTTATAGCATCTTCAGGATGTTTGCTGGCAATTACTCTATCTTTATCACAATCTTTTAAATATTATACCATGTCATGTGTTCTATAGTAACTGTATTCTTTATTCTACAACCTATTGTTTTATTCAGTATTACTATATATTTTATTATGTAAGTATCACAATACACCTTTACTCTTTATTTGACTATATAAATAATCTTAAAGAATAAAAGTATAACATATATATGTACTATATATATCCTTACTCCTAATGATTCTTGCCCCGGCCTGCAGGGTTATCGACGGAAACCTAGGGTAGGGGGCGAGAGAATGGAGGGGACAAGAGACATGAAGAATGAGAGCAAGACAGGAGGTCTGATCAAGCTCTGAAAATTTTATTTTACAGCCACAATTTATACATAAACAAGGAGGAAGTTCTGCTAAGGTAGTGGGGGAGGGAGATGGGTGAGCGACTTTCCAAACAGCTAGATGGTAATCTCAGTTCCAATGAGTGGAATGTCCTCTCACTGGCTATATGAGAGTCTTAGCTAAGGCTTTGGCTCCTGGCAGATTCTGAAGTTTCTAATTTAAATAGAATCAAGTTACTTTTTTTCTGAAATTTTCTGTCTAAAGAGCTCCTTTTTTTTTCTTTTTTCTTTATTGGGGGATTAATGTTTTATATTCGACAGTAAATACAATAGTTTGTACATGCATAACATTTCTCAGTTTTCTACGTAACAGTACAACCCCCACTAGGTGCTCTGTCATCCTTCTTGGGCCTGTATTCTCCCCCTGCCCCCACCCCAGAGTCTTTTTTTTAAAAAAATGTTATTTATAAAAAGGAAACATTGACAAAACCATAGGATAAGAGGGGTACAGCTTCACACAATTCCTATCACCAGGCCTCCGTTTACCATCCCCTCCACTGATAGCTTTCCTATTCTTTATCCCTCTGGGAGTATGGGCCCAAGATCATTTAGAGAGCTCCTTTGGCAATTTTATTATTAATATCATTTATAAAAAAATTATTTTGGAGTTTCCTCGTCTGAAAACACATTTTCCCCTTCATCTTCAGTAGAATTTTCACTGGATATAGAAATATTAATAGCTTCTTACAACACTTAAAATATGACATTCCATGATTTTTTTTCACTTGCATATTTCAATATGAAATCTGCTATGATTATTTCCTGTGGCAGACCTATTCAGTAGTTTGAATAGGGTCTGTCTAGAGATTTGTTGATGCTGATGTTGCTGTTGAATTTATTCTTTTGGAGACTTTGAGTTTTCAAAGTTTATGGCATTGTGCTCTTTAAATAAGTGAGAACTGTTCAAATATTCTCTTAATTCCACTATTTTCCTTCTGAATCTCCAATAATTCACACTATATATTGTTTGATATTATCCCCTAGCTATTATATGTTCAGCTAGTTTTTCTTGTTTGCATCTTTTTAGAGGAAAATTTTTATTTTGATAGTTTGTACTAACATATTTTGAAAAATCATATCTATATATATATATATGTTCTCCAATTCAAACCACTGGCTCCCCACCTGCAGGGGAATTGCTTCACAAGTGGTGAAGCAGGTCTGCAGGTGTCTATCTTTCTCCCTTTCTCTGTCTTCACCTCCTCTCTCCATTTCTCTCTGTCCTATCCAACAACAATGACATCAATAATAACTACAACAATAAAACAATAAGGGCAACAAAATGGAATAAATAAATATATTTTTAAAAAAGAATGTGTTGTTTACAATACTCACTTTTTTGACATTTTCTTTTAATACTTTGTATTCCAAATTTTCCTAAAATTTTTAAAAATCTGCTCACTTATCCTATCTAAGATTTTTAAAAAACAGGTTCTTACTCCCAATGGCTTCACTACTCCAGGCTGACTTTTTCATATAGAGACAGAGACAAAGGGAGAGACACCATAGCAACCAAGCATCTCTCAGTTCAGTGGGACTGGGCAGACTCAAACCTGTGTAGAGCATATGCAAAGTAGGCACACTCCCTGAGGCGCTATCTCCCATCTTGCCAGCACTTAAGCATTACTTTATAGACTCTAATTATTTCAGTATGAGCCATTACTACACCTAACTATTTATGGTTTTGACACTTGACATCTTTGTTTTTCTGTGTGTGTGTGTGTGTGTGTGTGTGTGTGTGACACTTGACATCTTTGTTTTCGTGTGTGTGTGCGTGTGTGTGTGAGACACTTGACATCTTTGTTTTCGTGTGTGTGTGTGTGTGTGTGTGTGACACTTGACATCTTTGTTTTCGTGTGTGTGTGCGTGTGTGTGTGAGACACTTGACATCTTTGTTTTCGTGTGTGTGTGTGTGTGTGTGTGTGTGTGTGTGTGTTTAATTTTTGTATTAAACCTCCCATATCATGGGTTACAGTAGTGGTGAAGCAAATCACATTCATAACTCGAATAGGAACAACTCTGCTTTCCACAGACAGTCACTTTTATAGTTTGTTTCAATCTCACCTGGCAGAGATATTTTGTTGTGGCCATATTCTAAATTCAGTCTGCAAAACTGGTTGCCTTTGTTTAAGAGCTTATGGTAGAAACTGGGATTTTGAAGTATTTTTGTCAGCAGTAGTGTTTGTTCCACAGTTAGCTTTCACTTCAGTTTGTAAGTCCTTGCCATACATAAAATGAAAATCCACATATGCTCTGGGTCTTCTGAAAAAAGTGGACATTGTTGTTACTGAATGATTACTTGGCTTGTGGCAGTTGGGATGTGTTGGTCTGTTGACGCAGTCAAGTCACAATTTCAGGTATTGACATAAAATATTAAATCCAGAACCATTTTCCCTCTTACCATTCTATGGGCACAGTTCTCTTGAACCCCCTCACCCAGTCTATGCTTTGCCACAATCAATGTTTTCTTGTAATCCTGTAATCTAAGACTGTTTCTTTGAATGAGAGCTAGGTCCAAGTAGTCAGATGTTCTATGAATGGCACCCATTAGCTTCTTATTATACCTTGTACAACAGGACATTAGTGGTGTCTAGTGTCCTGCAGTGTTTCCACTCTGTCTTATGGGAAAATTAAAGAATTCACCAGAAAAACAGTCTATGAGTTATTTGTGAGCTCTCCTTCTGTTTGGGGACTTTGTCAAATTTTTAGGTTGCACTTTTATTAACATTTTCTTAATGTGAACACAAAGTCTTCTGAATCAGACACATATTCATTAATTCCAACAGCATATGATACATATAACTAGGTCGTTTCTATAGACATCACTCCTGGCTAGATGCAATGAGAAATCCTCCCACAGCACTTCATAAATATATTAAGAGATAGAGGTCACTCCTTCTCCCAAAAGGAAACTTTCAAAATATAGAAACCTTTGCTAGCTAGAATAAAATTAACAGATTCCCAAATTCTCACCCTTGACATTTGAACTGCGAATGTTCTTTTTTCCATGGGGCAGTTAAGCCCATATTGCTCTAGCTCTCATAATCCAGGGAATTCTCTGAAGTCTAGACAACATATTGTTTGAAATGAAAATGTAAAAGTAGCAAGTAGGACAGTCTCCCTGGCATCCTGGGGCTTAACTCACAGGCCCTGTAACGTAACCTACTGAAGGCTATAAGCAACTGTCTCACTCTGGGAAATCTGATTATCTTTTGAAATGGAGACAATAAACTAGACAAATTGATAGTGATTTAATTCTAACCAAATGTGAACACACACACACACACACACACACACACACATACACACACACACGGTTATTGCTATGGCTTACTGCTTGTTTCCATGATTCCTGCTTCCTGGAAATTGTTTTGTTTGTTTTGGTTTGCTTTTACTTTTCTTTCTCTCTCGCTCTGTTAGGAAAAAAGATAGGGTCAGAGAGAGGGGGAGAGGAAGAGGAAAAGTGAAAGAAAAAAAAAACTGCATCTGCACTCATAGAGCTTCCTTTTTCTGCAGGAAGGGACAGGGACTCAAACTCAGCTCCTCATGTAATAAATAGTATGGTAGCTTATGTGCTCTAGTAGGTACTCCACTGTCAAAGCTGCATTTTTACTTTTTTTTTTTAATATCTGATACATGCTTATTTCATAGAAAGGTAGGAATTTTATTTGATATGGATTGGGAGAGGCATACGGGAAAGTGGGCCCTATCCAAGGGTTCCAGGACTGGGGGAAGTAGGGGATCTATAGTGGAGATGTGAGGTTCCTGCTGTCTTAGGGTTCCAAAAGACAATCGATAGTTAATGTTATCATCACATTATTTGGTAATTGGGTTAACTTTGAAAAGTCCTTTTGTTATGGTTTGCTGTACAGTACCCAGTATCGTGTATATAGCTGTGCTATTGGATGATTCTGATCTACTTGGTCTAGGCTTTTGAGAGAGTCCACATATCAAATACACAGCCTATATATTAAAAAGATTCAGTTTGTGTTTTGAAAAACTTGAGACATACAATTGATTTTCCCCCCCTCAAATTAATTAACTAGTGATTTATATGTCTACATTTTGCTAGGAGTGTACATAAACACCAATCCCACCACCAAAAGACTGTGACCCATCTGTCCCACCCACTCCCACCCCCCACTGTCCCAGGAAGCTGCATGTCTATCCCTCACCACAGGGTTTTTACTTTGGTGCCCTACTTACAATTTGGTCAGGTCCTGCTTTTAGTTTCCCTTTCAGATCTTCACCTAACCAACGCAACGATTGCCACCTCAACATGCTTCACTTCAGACTGTGTCCAGAGACTTCACATGTGGAATGACAACCCTTCAGCTTCATTACTCTGGTGAGACCTTTCCTTTCATAGTATACTCTAATTTCATCTCAGGTGGTTCACTTTCTAACAAGGTCCCAAAACCTGGATATACACCAGTTTCTGTGAGAGAGAGCATATCTTCTTCACACATATCTATAAACTACTGCAAAATATATACCTGAAAGCAGAAGTACACTAGATTTTGCCGTGAGTACCTCCCTAATACTTCCTCTCCACTTAGGGTCCATGATTGCTCAACAATTTGTTTGGCTTCATATGTTAACTCTCTTTTCAGTCACCAGGTTCCAAATGCCATCAGGATGCTGGCCAGGCTTCCCTGGATTGAAGACCCCACCAATGTGTCCTGGAGCTCAGCTTCCCCAGAGACACACCCTACTAGGGAAAGAGAGAGGCAGACTGGGAGTATGGACCGACCAGTCAACGCCCATGTTCAGCGAGGGATGGAAAATGGGAAAGCTGTCAGGGGAGGGGGTGGGATATGGAGATTGGGTGGTGGGAATTGTGTGGAGTTGTACCCCTCCTACCCTATGGTTTTGTTAATTAATCCTTTCTTAAATAAAAATAAAAAAATAAAATAAAATAAATTTAAAAGGAATAAAAAAAAAAGGTAGGAATTATATAATATATATATAGCCATAGAGATATTCAAGCAAATTTTATTTCACCAGATTCCCTGATGTTCTGATCTCTCAAGTTATTCTGATTTGGTCTTTAGCACATTTAAATAAATTATTATTATTTTGCCTGCAGGATTATCTCAGGGGTTTGGGGTCAACACTAGGAACCCATAATCCTGGAGGACAGTTCCCCCCCTTTTTTTTTATAGGATTGGACAGAGATAAATTGAGAGAGGAGGGGAAGAGAGGGGGTCAGACCTGCTTCACTGCTTGTGAAGTGACCCCTCCACAGGTGGGGAGCCAGGGATTCAAACCTGGATCCTTGCTCAGGTCCTTATGCTTTGTACCATGTGCACTACTAAAAAATTTTTTAATTAAAAAAAAATCATTGAGTGCCCATGCTTTACAGTCTAGTAGTCTGTAGCTCATAAACTTAGCCCCTCATCTCCCCTTGATTGGTGTCTAGAAGACATACCAGGACTCATTTGCCCCTTCTTCTTACCCCTTTCCTCCTTACTCAGAGTACTTTGCGTTGGTGCACAATGCTACATCCAGTCCATGTTTCACCCTATGTCCACCTTTCTCGGTTTTTATTTGTAAGTTCCACCTATGGGTGAGATCATTCAGTATTGGTCTTTCTCTTTCTGGCTTGTCTCACTCAACACGATAACTTCAAGTTCTTATTCATTTTATTTTATCCTTTATGGTTAGTTAATATTTGCTCTTCTGTGGTTTAGAAGATGAACCAGATTATGTATTTCTTATCTTTTTCAATCTGCCTCTTTAGACTTTAGGCTGCTTGATTTATCCTGTAAACTCAGAACTCTGCTGGGTTCAATTAAAAGGATTATTTTTCTTGAACTCTACTATCATTGTTAGATTGATAGTCATATTTTTTTTTCTTAGCTGTTTTAATCCTCTGTAAACTCAGAACATTTAGTTTTGTGTGATGTCTGGCTTCTTTTGCTTGATGTGATGTTTGTGAAATTTGTACACATTATTTCACATAGTAGAAGTCCATTCTTTTTATAGTTTGAAATTCTGCTATAAATATCCTATAATTTCATGCATCATACAATTGATGGGTACTTGAATAGTATCCCATTTGGGGTTATTATAAACAAAGCTGCTGTGAACATTTTTATGCAGATGGTTTTGTGGAAACAAAGTTGCAGTAGAACTATCATTATGTATGTATCTCCATATTTAGTAGGAAATCCAAATAGTCCCATAAAGTGAATGTGGCAATTTGCACACCTAATGCAAAATGTGACCATTTTTAGTGCATTCAAATCCTTGCTAACCTAGATATTGCTGATGTTTTTCATGTTGATGTTATTCAGAAATAATTGTAAGTAGTCTCAGTTTGGGTTTATGCAATGATTTTAAAGTCTAAGCCTGAAATAAAATTTTGTTCTAACATGGTTATTCCCTTTTTTTGGATCTTTATATTAACCTTATTTGTTAATTTAACAGATTGAGAAAAACAAAACAAAACAAAAAAAACCTATCAACATATTTTCTTTTACTTCGGCAGCTACTTTATTTTTAATTTACTGGTTTTAGTACGTATTTATGGCAAGTGTTTTCACATTAGTTTCTAGAATTATAAGATTTTAGTTTAGTTTCCTATGCTGCAAATATAATAATGGCAACTGTGAGCACCATGTGCTCAGCCCTGGAATATCAGTTCCTCTCCCCTTCTCCACCTGCTGGTCAAAAGCATGCACCCCACCTTTAATCAGTGATCTTTTTTTTTTCCAAATTCCTGTCTGATGAGGCTTGTGGCTATTTTCTAGTTGTGAAATGATAGCAGTTGAAACTAGTTACTCTAACATGACCATGCCTCTGGTTGTCTCCCCAATGTGTCTTACTTTATAATGTTCATTTATTTTTTTATGTACGGAAGGGTTAAAAATCAATATGGAGGAGGTGGACAGTGGAGCACTTGGTTTCGAGAGTTCATATTAAGGAGCACAAGAACAACCAGGTTTGAGCCCTGCTCCCCACCTGCAGGGGGTCTGCTTCTTGAGTGGTGAAGCAGGTTTACAGATGTCTATCTTTCCTTTCCTTTCCTCTCACTGCCTGCCTACCATCTAAATAATTTCTTTCACAGTCTTCTCTGTAAATAGTTGAAATAGTGTTTATTTTAAAGTCAAGGAATCAAGCACCGAGCAGTAAAACACTTGTTAGAATGAATACATTATAGTGTACAAGGATCCAGGCTCAAGCCCCTGATCCACTGATCCCTACTTGCTTCAAAGTGGTGAAGAGAGAGAGACCAGCTTCACCACTCAATTTGTCTGTCTATATCCAAAATAAAGAAGTAAATATTACTAGAGTCAAGGTATCAACATATGCTTTTAGATTATAGTTATAAATTGATTAACTTTCCCTTTTGAAAACCAATTTGTCATGCAATTAAATTGTAGATTTGAACATATGGGTGACAGTTATTTTGTTATAAGCTTAATAATAGTTTACTAGAATTTGAGTTTTATCACATCTATTATTTTTATGACTTAATATCCAATAGTGAAACACAAAGAAAAGTAAATGCTTCCCTTTAGCTTAGCAATTCTCCAACACTAAACATGGTATGTTGTACTTAATAGAGGAAAAGAAATTCAGTTAATCCAACAAAAAAGCAAACAGTCTCCAAATTAAGGCATGCTAGTATTCTTTCTATATGTTGTCAACAGCAAACTATCCTTCATGTAAAATATTCACAGTAAATATATAGATATATAAACTTAGATAAACTAATATATAATATAATATATATGCATATATGTCAAATATTTACATTAAGTGCCTGGTACTCAGTGACTCTGTCATTTTTAAAGGAAAAAAATTAGAGGGCTTGGAGCTTTGTTCTAGTTCTTAGACTTAAAATAACAAGCATAAAATATCTCTGCATCCTGAATTAACCCATAGCTTGTTTTTAACTTATAACAGAGGATGAAATTGAGGAATTAAATGAAGTATAAAATGTGAAAGTTAAAAATTATATACCATGATTATTAAGCCTCTTTATAGACTCCTCATATACTAAGATATTAAGTAATAGTGCTTAGAAAAGATAGTTTTATGCTCCATATGAAAGAAGAATTACCAAAGCCTACCTTGATAGATTCTTGAGTACTGACGGGATGCTCAGTGAATGTTGAATGCATGTGCATCTCATCACAATTTCTTGATGTGTTCCTAACATAATGATCTTATGCTATTGTAGGCAATGTAAAAATTACTCAATTTTGCTGTTTTTCCAGAGGCCCTAATATTCTAATTAAACATCCCTTTAAGAGACTCATAGAGAAACATACAGTCTGATGAGCAGAGTAAGCGATAAGCTTGGCAATAGTTAGGAAAAGAACAAAATAGAAAATGCAATACTATAGAATACTATTTAACTTTGGATACTAAGATAACAGTTCAGGTCAGTGTTTGAAACATAAATTATAATAACTAGAGAGGACTTAAAATTACTCCTTAAGACTGATTTATGATTAGGGCAATGTTTCATAACAAATTGATGTAGTCTATACTTTCACTTTTGTTGACTAATGTGTCTGTAAAAACATGACAATGCAAAGAAAATCTATAATTCACATTAAATTCCTGAGTATTTATATACATGCATATTTTGCATGGAATCCTTCTGTATATGTACCGCTATTTTGTTAATTCAATAAAGTATAAATAAATATTAACAATTTCCACTATGAAAATATAAAATGGAAAAATACTGGTTAGGGATAGACTTGTAGTAACAGTGAACTGACGAAAATTCCTTCAGAAAAGTGGCCCATGAATAAATAATATTTTGTGTGTTTTAGAATTGAATGATTACTTTCTTCAAGGTACTGGGTGATGAGATTAACAAGAAAGATTCCTGTGTGAAATGACAGAATGACAGATAATAAATAGGCAAACAGAAAATTACCAGACTGGATAGAAAAAATACTTTTGAAATAAAAATAAGAGGCTAATAATGTTGTTTTCAAATTATATGGATCATTCTCTAAACTCTACGGACAAGACAATGCAAACATTTGATATAATTTATGGGGCAATTCTTTGCCTCTTCTTGGGTGTTTGTCTACATGCTGCCTTTATTATGCGAGCAAATACATTTGACTCATCATTTTGATAAGAAATCTTGCTCTTGGGACCAGCGGTGGTGCACCTGGTTAAGCACACATAGCACAAGGCGCGGCTCAAGGACCCTGGTACAAGCCCCTGCTCTCCACCTGCACGAGAGACGCTTCACAAGTGGCAAAGCAGGTGTGCAAATGTCTGTCTTTCTGTCTCCCTCTCTATCTCCCCTTCCTCTCTTAAATTCTCTGTGTTCTATTCATAAAAATTTGGGGGGAAGGATGTCTGCTAGGAGCAGTGGATTTATAGTGCTGGCACCGAACCCTAATGATGACCCTGGAATAAAAAAAAAAATCATAATGAGGTGGGTAAGACAGCTTGTTTATCCTTGGCATTCCTAAGATTCATGGTGTAGTTGATATCACACTGTTAGTCACATTATTAATTCCCTGTGGAGACCCTCATTTAAAAAAATGAGGGGGGTTTTGCGGTAGGGTAGCGGGTTAAGTGCACATGGTGAGAAGCGCAAGGATTGGCATTAAGGATCCTGGTTTGAGCCCCCAGCTCCCCACCTACAGGGGAGTCGCTTCACAGGCTGTGAAGCAGGTCTGTCTACAGGTGTCTTTCTCTTCCCCTCTCTGCCTTCCCCTCCTCTCTCCATTTCTTTCTGTTCATCCAACAACAAGGACATCAATAATAACCACAACAATAAAAAACAACAAGGGCAACAAAAGGGAAAAATAAATAAATTTTAAAAATTAAAAAAAGAACGAAGGGAACATAGTAATCTTAACAGTGATCCATGGATCCATTTTTGCTTTTTTTCTTCACTTTTATAAAGATCTCATTGTTTATATCTGCCTCCTATCTCTTTCACTTAGTCAGTCTTCCTCTAAAGATTTCTATTTTTAAAAAAGTAATTTTATTTATTTTTAATGGAGATAGATGATGATAGATAAATAAATAGATAGACAGACTTCAAAACATAGTGAAGATTCTATATTCCTTGCCTCAAATTTAGACATCAGGAAATAGCTCACTTGGATATTGTACTGCTTTGCTATATGGGTGACCGACGTTTAAACCCCACCCATCACATTATAGGAAGCTTTTTTGTGGTCTCCTTCCTTCTCTAACTCCATGTCTCTACCTTAAAAATAAAAAATAAGTAATTTACATATATGTAAATATACAATTAGAAAACAGTTATATGATACGTATCTAGATGTTGATAAAAAAAAAAGTCTGACCTGGCCAAATTGCTGTGTAGGTTTATTATGATTGTTATAAAATTTTACCTAATTTTCTTTTTCTAAGAATAGATACTCTTCAGTGGCATAGATTTTAATACTCATATTAAAGACAAAAGAAAACTAGTAGGAACAGTGGGTTGAGTGAGGACATAAAGTTTATGCCCCCTTCCCCAAAAAAAATGTGTCTAAGGTTCCGTGGTCCAAGGTTCAGTCACCCTGCAACATTTTAAGCCAAAGCTGAGAAGTGCTCTGGTAAAACAAACAAGCAAACACATAACAAAAATATGAGGGGGAAAATAAGTTTTGTCCCACTATATGACCTAGATTTCTGCCAGTAGTTATGAAGTGCTTTCTACAAATTATATTTACCAAAGGCTCTTGTATAAAATTTTATGTACCACTTCTTCTTCTTCTTCTAGCATTTGCCCTTCTTCCGTAGCCAGTCAACAGCGTCAGGTTGAAAGCTGTCAGGAGCTGCTTGTTGCTGACTTTGAAAGTGAGTGGGATCCATGTGGATTCAGTCGGCTAGGAAGGATCATCAGTTTCCCCAATGAATGGGTACTCACGGGATGCACCACGAGAAGGTCAATCCAATGCATCCCACTGAAATGGTGTGACAATAGGGACTTAAGCTCTGGTGCTAAATATATGCCCTGGGTCAGATGGATGGAGGCAAATAGTTAATTTTAGTCATAGAATTTTTTTTCAAGAATGGAAGATATTCAATGGCTTAATCCAATTTTCTAGCCCTTTTCTTTACTCTGACACCATTCTCTTTTATTCAATTTCAGACTAGCTATCAAACTAAAGCAAAACTCCCATAGTTGTGTGTCCCAGGAACGTGCCTAAAATGGACTTCCTAGTTTTCTTCTAACCTGTGATCTTTAATCTCATGGGCTCTAATCCTACTTTTTGGTTCCTGGTTCACTAACCATTTTGTCTCAACTTAGGTCATACTACCTTTCAAACACCAAGTTACAGATACTACCATGATTCCATCCTGACTTCTCTGGGCAGACAGCCTCACCAATGTGTCCTGGAACCTTGCCTCTCCAGAGCTCTGGTCTATTAAGGAAAGATAGAAACAGTCTGGGGGTATGGATTGATCTGCCAATGCCCATTTTAAGTGGAGAAGCAATTACAGAAGCCAGAATTCCTACCTTCTGCATTCCAAAAACAATTTTGATCCATACTCCCAGCAGGGGCGAAGTGATAGGATGGAGATAAGAGGGCTCTGAACTCCAGCTCCATCAGCACCCAGAGAGAGAAAAGGAAAAGGAGAGGAACATATGGAGCTGATTATGTTGTCATGAATGGCTTAGAGGGGAACAGAGGATTGGATCAGGAAAAAAAAAGGGGGGGCAATTATGTATAAATGTAGACAGTTGTAGAGAAGATGGTTGGCCCATGTCTACAACCTTAGGGAAACTGTGGTGGATTGCAGTGGGGAGACTGAATATTCAAAGCTCTGGTGGTGGGAATGCTGTGGATTTAAACCCCTGTTGAAATTTAAGTTTTTAAGATAAAAAATTAATAAATAAATTTAAGAAAATAAATAGTGTCGGCCCATCAACAGAATTACCAGTGTACCCCGGTGAAATATTTCTGGTATGTAGAAAGCACATTTAAACCTTCCTGAAAGCAAGTGCCACTCAGTAACTGCTTTTAGAAAAAACTAGTGCCTACAAGTAGAATTGATTCCAATGAGCACAAATCATTCTCATTTTAAATAATCTATATACAATTTGAAATAGCTTAAATACTAAATGGTTTCAGACAAAAAATCTTCACTTACAACTTTAGCAGCTTCAAGAGTATAGGCCATGTCTTTTACTGATTGTAAATCCCTGTGGTATTAATATTAGTGCCTAGAGTATAGTTAGAACATGGTAGTTGTTGAATGTAGATTTGATAAGTATATATATATATATATATATATATATATATATATATATATATATATTTGAATTAGCAGGAAAAGCTTCCTACTAAAGAACTGTAGCTCTAGGTAATTGTCATGACTATGAGGAAACAATGCAAACTTGTTGACTGTTAATTAATTTTATTTGAAAGAGCTTGAGTTGGTCTCCAGATTTACAAAGCTCTGAATTTATTCCTTTTATACAAGCAAGGAAAAATATATAACTAAAATATGAAGTAATGTAGTAAAGTATAATTAGAGGCCATTAATAGTAACTGGTCACAATTGTATTAACAAGTACACAAAGAAACAAGTTAATCTAATATTTTTACTCTTCTCTTCAGGAGAAAAATAAAGTTAAACAATATTTAGAAGAGGAAATCAATAACTGATTAAACTTATAAACTGAGTAAGGAATAAATTCCAGCTTAGGTTTCTGCAGATAATTTTAATACTAATAAAACAAGGAAAAAAAGCCAGAAATAGCTTTAAGGAAAATATTATCTAAAATTGAGGAACCAGCAAGTAGCAGACCAGGAAGAAAAAAATGTATATGATCTGAAAATTAAATGAATCAGAGAAATTTATTAGAGGGCTCCAAATCCAAGAGTCCTCAGTAAATATAGTTGAAAGTACTGGGAAAGGCCAACAAAACAGCTCACTTGGATAGTATGCTGCTTTGTCATGTGCATGACCCAGGTTCAAGTCTGCCCCCACCACATTAGAAGAAGCTTTGGTGATATGCTTGCTTTCATACTCTTTCTGCTTTGACTTTGTGTTGTTTTTTTTGGCCTCCGGTGTTATTGCTAGGGCTCCAATGAATCCACTGCTTCTGGAGGCTATTCCCCCCCCCCCTTTGTTGACCTTGCTTTTTTTTTTTTATCATTGTTGTGGCTATTATTGTTGCTGTTGATGTCATTGTTGGATAGGACAGAGAGAAATGGAGAGAGAAGGGGAGGACAGAGAAAGAAAGATAGACACCTGAAGACCTGCTTCACCACTTGTGAAGCGACCCCCTGCAGGTGGCGAGTCCGTGGCTGGAACCTGGATCCCTAAAACAGTCTTTGTGCTTTGCGCCATGTGTGCTTAACCCACTAACGCTACCACCTGACCCACTCTACTTCTTTGATTTATCTGTATTTCTGTCTTTAAAAAGTGATTCTGGAGTGGTGAAGTATCACTGATGATCAAAATCAAAATGTTAAATTAAGATAAGATCAATAAACTATGGGGGAGTTCAACACTAATAAGACTTGAGGGGTAAGAGAGTACCCCAGGACCTTCAGAATTTCAGTGACAGGCAAAAATAAATAATGCACATGAGGCAGGAGTCTGACATGTGAGAAGGAAAGGAAGAATACACTCCTCTTCTAAGTCAAGTATGAATTTCAGGAAGGAGCATTTAGTCAGATTGTGAAATATGTGACTTTACTCCCAAGCACTGCATATGCCAGAGTGATTTATCTCTTGTTTTCTTAAAATAAAATTGAAAAATAGCTCTATAATTTTTTCATGCCCACAAACAATGCTCAAGAGTTTTCGCTGTTCCATTTCCTCTCCAGTATTTGCTGTTGTCAGTGTTCCAAATTATGGCCATTCTAACATCTGTAATGATACCATGTAATTTTGATTTGCACTGTTCTTATAACAAATGAAGAGGAGCACCATTTCATACATTAATTTATAATCTGTATATCTTTATCTTGGGGGGGTGCATAGCTATTAAGACCTGTTGACTTATTTTTTAAACTCTTTTAAAAATATTTATTTTCCTTTTTGTTGCCCTTGTTGTTTTCATTATTGTTGTAGTTATTGTTGTTGCTATTGATGTCGTCATTGTTGGATAGGACAGAGAGAAATGGAGAGAGGAAGGGAAGACAGAGAAGGGGAAAGAAAGATAGACACCTGCAGACCTGCTTCATTGCCTGTGAAGCGACTCCCCTGTAGGTGGGGAGCCGGGGGCTCGAACCGGGATCCTTATACCGGTCTTTGTGCTTTGAGCCAGGTGCGCTTAACCCACTTCGCTACCGCCGGACTCCTGACTTATTATTTTTTAAAATTTACTTATTTTATGAGACATAGACAAGATTAGCACTCACGTGTGCAATACCTAAGATCAAAGACAGGATTTCATGCTTACAAGTCTAGAACTTATTTCTGTCTTACCTTCTAGGGCAAATCTTCAACTAACTTTTCAGTCAGATTTTTCATTTTGTTCATGCTGAATTTTAAGAATTCTTTATATATAGGTTGGAGAAATAGTATACTAGGATATTGTACTGCCTTACTATGCACAGACTCAAGTTCAAGTCTGGCTCTCCTTGCATTGAAAGAAGAGTCAGTGCTGTGAGATCTCTGTGCATTTATCTGAAAAGAAAAAAAACTTTGTAAAGCTTACGAGACTTTTATTGAATGTAACAATTATTTCTTCAACTGCTACTGCACTAATTAAATAGAATAGATACTAACTATTGTACAGTAGTACTAACTACTATACTGGGGAAAGATACTAACTACTGTACTATTTACTTTCAGGGAAGTCATCAGAGTTTATAATTTCTTAATATAGAAAGTACTGAATAAAGCTGCATAGAAATATTAATATATTGATTATGCCTCATCATATGATTATGGTTGGCTTTAGTGCCTGTGTGACTTTGAGAAAATACCTATTTATAGAATAAAAAGTGTTACTTCTTTGTACCACTTTTTTTTTTTAAGTAAAGACTAATAGCATACGCTTGAAGTCTAAGTTCTTTGTGGTGAAGAGTAGCACAAGAAACTTCTCTGTATGCAGATGCTACAGTTAGCTTTCGAGTTTGTAAGAGAATTTAGGGACTTTTAGAAATCCTCAGTATTTGACTGCTGTGTAATATTTTGAGTGACATTTTGCTTAAATTGGGCATAGTCCTAGTAAGTTGAGAGAAAGAGGAAATGAACTAGATGAATTGATTCTCAGTGGTTCGAAGAAAAACCCCATGGACTTCAGATGGTACACCGGAGGAATGATCCTTTGACATACCTGGAATGTCAAATTTATTCTCCATCACTGTAAAAAGGAAACTTATTTTTCCACCTGCCAATCAAGTTTTTGTTCTTTCTGATCCAATGGAGGAAAAGCTTTTTCTCCTAAGCTGTGCAGTGGGCAGACACCACATGTGTGTGGGAAATTGACATTCAAAGGACTGACTTTCACAATTTAACTAGAATAATAAGTCATTATAGGGAGACTTGGATCGACCTTCTCATGGTGCATCCTGTGAGTACCCATTCATTGGGGAAACTGACGATCCTTCCTAGCCGACTGAATCCACATGGATCCCAGTCACTTTCAAAGCCATTGACTGGCTACGGAAGAAGGCAAACGCTAGAAGAAGAAGAAGGGAGACTTAAAAGACAACACGAAGACTGCTATAAACTACACATTTAAGTACAATCTTCTTGAGCTAACAAATGTTTTTAAAAAAAAATAATAATAATGTACCATACTTTGTTTCTAAGTTAATGTTTATTCTCATGGCTTCATTGATCTTTGAACTGTTTTACTTGAAAGAATATCAAACCAGTGACCTTGATTTTCCAAGTAAAGTTTGTCTCGAGTGTTATGAAGCCTGTTTAAACTATAAGTGAACTTGTTCAATGAATGAACAAATAAAAAATAAATCAGGTAGAACCTAGTCACTGGAGATATTATGCTAACTGATATTTGAGTGCTGGTTAATTTGTTCTGAACATTAAGTCAGCCATGTTTGTCCATAAATATGGCTTAAAGTTAATGAAAGTTATATGCAATATTTCCTAGCTATATCCCTACTATTCATGTGTTTAATATGAGAAAAAGCACAGTATATTCAGCCATAGAGAGTTAAGAGGAGGATTCTAAACCTTCTAGTCACCAAGTGAATTCAGTCATCAGTCTCAGGGGGTGCCTGCCACTCCTGCTCAGTGGCAGCTCCTATCAAGATGAATTTTCTCAGACTTTCATATTTATTTCATTGTCATGCTTGTTTTGATACTCAGCTGACAAACTACAGCAAATGACTGCCATGTGCAAGTGCCAGGGGATGTCAAGAGTGAAATAAAATGACAATTGAGCATATTACCATTTTAAATGGACTGTCTTACTCTGCTGAGTGTTGTGATTTTGTTCTTTTCCTACCTGTCACGACTGATTAACTGTCTCCCACTTCAGTTATGTGATGCTTTAAATTATTCCCAGTCCTCTCTATTTGGCAAAATGCAGCTTTTGGAATTACAAAAACATTTAGTTCCACTTGTCACTGATTGTCTAGCTTCAGAATTATGGGGGTCAACAGCATACTTGGATCTAAGTATGCCTCTAGCCAGATTTGGGGAATCATTTATTTAGAAAAGATTCATTTATTTAAAAGAGAAATGAGGAGACTCATGAAGATGGCGGACTGAGAAACTGCTAAAAGTGTGTTCTCTAATCTCATCTAGAAACGGTAGGATTTTCTGCCTTTAGCAGGCCTGTCAATAAGGGGTGACACCAAAGAGGTGATTATAATTTAATTTGGGTTAAGAATTAGAGTAAAGATGACACGGTCTAGCGGGGCTCCAGACTACCCAGGCGGCGCCGGGCAAGGCAAGTGCGCCGGGCATTGTCCTCCGCCCGGGAAGGCAGCTCCTCTGCCGGTTGCAGAGTGATGCGGGCAGAGGACCCGGAGAGAGCACTTTAGCTCGGGGGCTTTCTCTTGGGAGTCTCCAGGGTCCACCGCGACCCTGAGGGCGGATCCAAAGACTTCTTGAGTATAGCTCTCATTGGATCAAAGGATTGGAGCTAGTTTTCATTTTCGAGAAATCCTTTAAAAAAGTCTGGAGGGGGGGGTTTCCCGGAAGATGGCGGACAGAGAAGCTGCTAGCCTCTGAGCTACGAACACACTCCCCTGGAGACAATAAGATTTTCTGCCTTTAGCAGGCCAGCCAATAAGGTATCCTTAGACACCAAGGAGGTGACTATAACTTAATTTGGGTTAAGAATTAGAGTAGGGAAAAAATTCTTTTTTCTTCCTTTTAATTTTCAAGCATACATCCTTCCTGCCCCCCCCCCCCCATAAGCAGTCCCTGGGACCAGCTCCTAGCAGGATACCCCATACCACCAAACAGGGTGTTTTTTTTTTTAATTCACTGATACACATTTGTGAAGTTCCTTGCACTGCTCTTTAATTACAACTCTTCTTCTTATCTTCTCCCTTTTCTCTCTCTTATCTCTCTCTCTCTCTTTTTTTTATCTTGTCATACACTTCTTCTTTGCCTTTCTGAATTTGTGAATTACTTTGGGGAAGAAATCTGACTCAGAGTGGACTCTCTATGTGTGTATCTCTGCTCTAGTTCCCTTTCCCCTCTTGTTACCCCTAGAATATACACTGGATAGTAGATTTGCATAACTGTCTATTCTTGCTATCCTCTATTCCATTTCTCTTTCTTCACTGGGATTTGGTTACTATTTTTTCACGGACTGGAGAAATTGTTTGGCTAACTGGTAATGATTAAACTACTTCAATACTTACTTCAGTTGCTACTGTAATTCCAGAGGTTGGTGAGTGCAATTGTCATAAAGGTATTTAGTACAGTGTTACTTGTACTCAAGACACAACAAATGAGAAACAACAGAGCATAAAAAAAAGAGAAACACATAAATAAAAAAAAATGGGTAGATTAAAAACAAAACTGCTACTCCAATGAATGAAGACAAGAGCCCAGAAGAAACTACAAATCAGTCAGAAGTACCCATAGATAAGAAAAGTATGCAAGCAATAATAAACTTATTAATCACAGAAATGAAAACAACATTGGAGGAAAGGAATGGCAGTACTAGGGAAACAACAGTTGAGACCCCCAAGGAAAATACTGATTATCTTGAGGCAATTAGAGAACTGAAAGCTGAAATAGCTGTAATGAAGAAAGAAGCTGAGGCAAGGGAAAGCAGATTAACAGAAGCAGAAAACAGAATTAGTCAGACAGAGGATGAGTTAGAGAAAACTAAGAAAGAGGTAAAAGAGCTTAAAAAGAGATTAAGAGACACTGAAAACAACAACAGAGACATATGGGATGATCTCAAAAGAAGGAACATTCGTATAATTGGCCTGCCAGAGGAAGAAAGAGAGGAAGGGGAAGCAAACATTCTAGAGGAAATAATAGAAGAAAACTTCCCAGACCTGAATAACAGAAAGGATATCAAGGTTCAAGAGGCCAAGAGAGTACCAAACAGAATCAACCCAGACTTGAAGACACCAAGACACATCATAGTCACAATGAGAAGAAGTAAGGATAAAGAAAGGATCCTAAAGGCTGCAAGAGAGAAACAAAAAGTCACATACAAAGGAAAACCCATAAGATTATCTGCAGATTTCTCCACTCAAACTCTAAAATCCAGAAGGGAGTGGCAAGATATCTATCGAGCCCTGAATGAAAAAGGGTTTCAACCAAGGATAATATATCCTGCTAGACTTTCATTCAAGCTAGATGGAGGGATCAAAACCTTCTTAGACAAACAACACTTAAAGGACGCAACCATCACCAAGCCGGCCCTGAAAGAGGTACTAAAAGACCTCTTATAAACAAGAACATCACTATAATACTTGCAATATATAAGAGTAAACAAATTGTTTTTTAGAACAATGGCACTACAATACATTAAATCCATAATATCAATAAATGTCAATGGCTTAAACTCACCCATCAAAAGGCACAGGTTGGGGGGGATGGATCAGAAAACATAACCCAACCATATGCTGCTTGCAAGAATCCCATCACAACAAGATAAACACAGACTTAAAGTGAAAGGATGGAAAACTATCATACAGGCTAACGGTTCACAAAAAAGGGCAGGAACAGCCATTCTCATCTCAGACACGATAGATTTTAAATTAAATAAAGTGATAAAAGAGAGGCAAGGACATTACATAATGATTAGAGGATCAATCAGCCAAGAAGACTTAAAAATTACTAACATCTATGCACCCAACGAGGGACCATCTAAATACATTAAGCATCTACTGAAAGAATTTCAAAAATACATCAATAGTAATACAATAATAGTGGGAGACTTCAATACCCCACTCTCACACTTAGACAGATAAACAAAGCAGAGAACCAATAAAGATACAAGAGAATTGAATGAAGAGATTGACAGACTAGACCTCTTGGACATTTTCAGACTCCTCCACTGAAAAAAACTGGAATACACCTTCTTTTCAAATCCACATAACACATACTCAAGGATAGACCACATGTTAGGCCACAAAGACAGCATCAATAAATTCAAGAGCATTGAAATCATCCCAAGTATCTTCTCAGACCACAGTGGAGTAAAACTAACAATTAACAACAAATGGAAAATTATTAAAAGGCATAGAATTTGGAAACTAAACAACATGCTCCTTAGGAACCACTGGGTCAGAGAGTCATTCAAGTAGGAAATTCAAATGTTCCTGGAAACTAATGAAAATGAAGACACAACCTATCAAAATATTTGGGACACAGCTAAAGCAGTACTAAGAGGGAAACTTATAGCCATACAATCACATATTAAACACCAAGAAGAAGCCCAAATGAACGACCTTATTGCACACCTCAAGGACTTAGAGGAAGAGGAACAAAGGAACCCTAAAGCAACCAGAAGGACAGAAATCAATAAAGTTCGAGCAGAAATAAACAACATCAAAAATAAAAGAACCATACAAAAGATCAATGAAGCCAAATGTTGGTTCTTTGAAAGATTAAACAAAATTGACAAACCCCTAGCCAGACTCACCAAACAAAAAAGAGAGAAGATGGGAGTCGGGCTGTAGCACAGCGGGTTAAGCACAGGTGGTGCAAAGCACAAGGACCGGCATAAGGATCCTGGTTCTAACCCCGGCTCCCCACCTGCAGGGGAGTCGCTTCACAGGTGGTGAAGCAGGTCTGCAGGTGTCTATCTTTCTCTCCTCCTCTCTGTCTTCCCCTCCTCTCTCCATTTCTCTCTGTCCTATCCAACAACGACAACAACAATAATAACTACAACAATAAAACAAGGGCAACAAAAGGGAATAAATAAATAAAATAAATATTTTTAAAAAAAAAGAGAGAAGACTCAAATTAATAGAATTGTAAACGATGCAGGAGATATCACAACTGACACCACAGGAATCCAGAGAATACTGTGAAACTTCTATAAAGAACTATATGCCACCAAGCTAGAGAATCTGGAAGAAATGGAACAATACCTAGAAACCTATGCACTTCCAAAACTGAACCAAGAAGAACTACAAAATATAAATGGACCAATCACAGACAAAGAAATTGAAACCATTATTAAGAATCTCCCCAACAACAAAAGTCCAGGACCAGATGGCTACACAAACGAATTCTACAAAAATTTCAGGAAACAGTTAATACCCATATTTCTTAAGCTATTCCATAAGATTGAAGAAACAGGAATACTCCCTTCCACTTTTTATGAATCCAACATCACCCTGATACCAAAAGCTGATAGGGACAGGACAAAACAGGAAAACTACAGACCAATATCTCTGATGAACATAGATGCCAAAATATTAAACAAGATCTTGGCCAACCGGATACAGCAACACATCAAAAAGATTGTTCATCATGACCAAGTGGGATTCATGCCAGGAATGCAAAGCTGGTTCAACATCCATAAGTCAATCTATGTCATTCACCACATCAATAAAAGCAAAGCCAAAAACCACATGATTATCTCAATAGATGCAGAGAAAGCCTTTGATAAAATCCAACACCCATTCATGCTCAAAACTCTACAAAAAATGGGAATAGATAGGAAATTCCTCAAGATAGTGGAGTCTATATATAGCAAACCTACAGCCAACATCATACTCAATGGACAGATGCTGAAAGCATTCCCCCTCAGATCGGGGACTAGACAGGACTGTCCACTGTCACCGTTACTCTTCAACATAGTATTGGAAGTTCTTGCCATAGCAATCAGGCAAGAGAAAGAAATCAAAGGGATACAGATTGGAAGGGAAGAAGTCAAGCTCTCACCATTTGCAGATGATATGATAGTATACATAGAAAGACCTAAAGAATCCAGTAGAAAATTACTGGAAGTTATCAGGCAATATAGCAAGGTATCAGGCTACAAAAATCAGTGGCATTTTCTTATGCAAGCACTAAATCTGAAGAAGAAGACATCCAGAAATCACTCCCATTTACTGTTTCAGCAAAATCAATCAAATACCTAGGAATAAAGTTGACCAAAGAAGTGAAAGACTTGTATACTGAAAACTATGAGTCGCTACTCAAGGAAATAGAAACTGATACCAAGAAACGGAAAGATATCCCATGCTCATGGATTGGAAGAATAAATATCATCAAAATGAATATTCTCCCCAGAGCCATATACAAATTTAATGCAATACCCATCAAAGTTCTTCCGAGCTTCTTTAAGAGAATAGAACAAACACTACAGTCATTTATCTGGAACATGAAAATACCTAGAATTCCCAAACCATCTTAAGGAAAAGAAACAGAAATGGAGGCATCACACTCCCAGACCTTAAACAATATTATAAAGCCATCATCATCAAAACAGCATGGTACTGGAACAAAAATAGGCACACAGACCAGTGGAACAGAATTGAAAGCCCAGAACTAAATACCAACACTTATGGGCATCTAATCTTTGATAAGGGGGCCCAAAGGGTTAAATGGAAAAAGGAGGCTCTCTTCAATAAATGGTGCTGGGAAAACTGGGTTGAAACATGCAGAAGAATGAAATTGAACCACTTTATCTCACCAGAAACAAAAATCAACTCCAAATGGATCAAAGACCTAGATGTCAGACCAAAAACAATCAAATACTTAGAGGAAAACATTGGTAAAACACTTTCCCACCTACACCTCAAGGACATCTTTGATGAATCAAACCCAATTGCAAGGAAGACTAAAGCAGAAACAAACCAATGGGACTACATGAAATTGAAAAGCTTCTTCACATCCGAAGAAACTATTAAACAAACAGAGAGACCCCTCACAGAATGGGAGAAGATCTTCACATGCCATACATCAGACAAGAAACTAATCACCAAAATATATAAAGAGTTCAGCAAACTTAGCACCAAAAAAGCAAATGACCCCATACAAAATTGGGCAGAAGAAATGAACAAAACATTCACTTCAGAGGAGATCCAAAAGGCTAACAAACATATGAAAAACTGCTCTAGGTCACTGATTGTCAGAGAAATGCAAATTAAGACAACACTAAGATACCACCTCACTCCTTTAAGAACGGCATACATCAAAAAGGACAGCAGCAACAAATGCTGGAGAGGATGTGGGGACAGAGGAACCCTTTTACATTGCTGGTGGGAATGTAAATTGGTACAGCCTCTGTGGAGAGCAGTCTGGAAAACTCTCACAAGGCTAGACATGGACCTTCCATATGACCCAGTAATTCCTCTTCTGGGGTTATACCCCAAGGACTCCATAACACCCAACCAAAAAGAGGTGTGTACTCCTATGTTCATAGCAGCACAATTCATAATAGCTAAAACCTGGAAGCAACCCAGGTGCCCAACAACAGATGAGTGGCTGAGAAAGCTGTGTTATATATACACAATAGAATACTATGCAGCTATCAAAAACAATGAACCCACCTTCTCTGACCCATGTTGGACAGAGCTAGAAGGAATTATGTTAAGGGAACTAAGTCAGAAAGATAAAGATGAGTATGGGATGATCCCACTCATCAACAGAAGCTGACTAAGAAGATCTGAAAGGGAAACTAAAAGCAGGACCTGATCATATTGTAAGTAGGGCACCAAAGTAAAAACCCAGTTGTGAGGGGTAGACATGTAGCTTCCTGGGCCAATGGGGGGTTGGTGTGGGCGGGAGGGATGGGTCACAGTCTTTTGGTGGTGGGAATGGTGTTTATGTACACTTCTAGCAAAATGTAGATATATAAATCAGTAGTTAATTAATATGAGAGGGGGAAATCAATTGTATGTCTCAAAGTTTCTCAAAAGACAAACTGAATCTTTTTAATATATAGGCTATGTATTTGATATGCAGACTCTCTCAAAAGCCTAGACCAAGTAGATCAGAAGCATCCAATAGCACAGCTATATACAAGATACTGGATACTGTACAGCAAACTATAACAAAGGGACTTTTCAAAGTTAACCCAATTAACAAATAATGTGATGATAATATTAACTATCGATTGTCTTTTTGAACCCTAAGACAGCAGGAACCTCACATCTTCACTATAGAGCCCCTACTTCCCCCAGTCCTGGAACTCTTGGATAGGACCCACTTTCCCGTATGCATCTCCCAATCCAAACCAAATAATATTGCATCCGCTGATCACAACCTAACCAAAGCAACGATTGCCACCTCAACATGCTTAACCTCAGGCTGTATCCAGAGACTTCACGTGTGGAATGACAACCCTTCAACTTCATTACTCTGGTGAGACCTTTCCTTTTATAGTACACTCTATTTTCATCTCAGGTAATTCACTTTCTAACAAAGTCCCATAACCTAGATATACACCAGTTTCTGTGAGAGAGAGCTTATGTGCACACGTATCCATAAACTACTGCAAAATATATACCTGAAAGCAGAAGTACACTAGAGTTTGCAGTGAGTACCTCCCTAACACTTCCTCTCCACTATTCCAAGCTTGGGATCCATGATTGCTCAACAAATTGTTTGGCTTCATATGTTAACTCTCTTTTCAATCACCAGGTTCCAGATGCCACCAGGATGCCTGGCTAGGCTTCCCTGGATTGAAGACCCCACCAATGTGTCCTGGAGCTCAGCTTCCCCAGAGACACACCTTACTAGGGAAAGAGAGAGGCAGACTGGGAGTATGGACCCACCAGTCAATGCCCATGTTCAGCGGGGAAGCAATTACAGAAGCCAAACCTTCTACCTTCTGCAACCCTCAACGACCCTGGGTCCATGCTCCCAGAGGGCTAGAGAATGGGAAAGCTATCATGGGAGGGGGTGGGTTATGGGGATTGGGTGGTGGGAATTGTGTGGAGTTGTACCCCTCCTACCTTATGTTTTTGTTCATTAATCCTTTCTTAAATAAAAAATTTAAAAAAAAAAAAGCTATGAGAGCAGAGACCCTAAAACTAATTTGTTCTAAGTAGGCATATACCCAAGAGCTTTGTGTAGTTCTGGAAGAATGGCTTATTCTCATGACTAAAAGAGAAAAAATTAAATTCAAATTAAAAAGTTAAAAAAAAAGAGAAATGAGAAAAATAGAGTAATAAAATCAAGCATTACTCTGGCACATGTGATGCCAAGGATTAAACTCAGCACTTCTCACTTTAGACTCCAACACCCTATCCACTGTGCTACCTCTTGACCACTAGAAAATCAATTTTTTTTTGAAAATGTTCATTCATTAGAGAGATAGCATTTATATTTAAAGCTGATTATACTCTGGAAAATTAAAAATTTGTATAATCAAATATGTTACTAAGATGATATGGGGTTAGGATAAAATTTTAAGATAACTAAAACATAATTGTGATTTCATATGTCATGAAGAACACATTTCAATCAAAGTAGATCCAACTAATTCCTTCATTTTTAAACACAGGGCAACACTTTTAATAAAAAAAAAAATCTTGCAACCTTAAAGGCTTTGAGTTATTAGTTCTTCTATTTTGATTTGCTTTTGTTCTCGTTTCTAATGATATTCAGGATTTTGTAGTTTGTTTTCCTAAAGTTTTGTGAACATTCTAGAAGATGCTAAAATAAAATACCAGTTTGAGTGAACTTTAGCAGTAGGTCCCAAAAATGGAGTATGTGGGATTTGTACATTTATATGTGTATTCAAGGGTCTTAGTATAACTATCCTTGTTTCTGAGATTTGTTTGTTTGTTTGTTTTATTATTATTATTATTTTTTTACTAAGTTCTAAATGTCAGACTTTGCCTAGAGGCAGAATTTCTAGTAAGTGAGATAATATAAACATTTTGATTTTTATTCCTCAATAATTTCCCAAAATAAGAGACATGCCACAATAAAGATTCATAGCAGTTTTCATCAGGGCTTAGGTATCAAGCTTGCTTGCAAATCAAAATACTGCCTGCAGCAAAACAAAGATATTCACTCTCTTTGCATTTAAAATTCATGAAATGACAGAAAAATTTAATAGGACTATAAATCAAAAAATATATAAACATAGTTTAAACTCACACTCCAGCAGACTTTATAAGCCTTTTAACATTGTGATTTCATAATAACTGATTTTCACAAAGTTATTCCAGCATGGCAGTTTCACATAAAAACTTCAAAGAAAACTAAAGGAGTTTTAAGAGACTACTTTACAGATCTGTGTAAACCAAATTTAGGTATTCTCTGGTCCCCAAATATTGATATACATTAGAACCACATGAGCAGTGTTTTTTTTTTAAACGCAGATTCCTGTATACATTTGTAGGTCTTAGCACTAGAATTGAAATCCTAATGGCCACCAGACAGTGTCTTAGGATAGGTTATTTGTAGACTAAGAAAAACTTGATCAAGAGTTTTCTCTATAAAAGTATAGTTCACCTCTTATTGGTGTACTAGAGCTAGTAAGGAATTTAGAATCTCAGACTCTACCTATAAACTCACATTTTAACAAGATATTCAGCTGATTCATGAACACATTAGGGCAGTTAGTTTATTACAGCTAAAGCCAATTAACCTCTCAATTTTTAAAGCATTAAAATCTGTACTAATGGCAATATATATATCCAACCACCTTTCTCAAGAGGTGAAGAACTATGCATATGTCACAATGATGATGCTATGAGTTCAAATATTTGTGTCAGCAAAAATACTGAAATCTCTTCTACTGTGCAAAGTGTAGCTCTCCTGTTTTTATGTCAAATTTGTTGGTGAAGTGCCAAGGGAAAGAGTTTACAGTGTGGATTCTAGCAATAAGAATATTCTTTGACTAGAAATACTTGTTAGCCGTACCAACATTTTCAAGATATTATTGCTTTGAAGCATGTGCTCATACCTTCCATAGTTGGAAACAGCAATGTCATTATGCAATTAGTTGATTCTTTAATTGTAAAGAGTTCTTGATTAATTCCTTCCTTTCTCTCTCTTTCCTCCTTTAGGCCCTTTTTTTCTTTCTACTACCATACTTATGGCTCTGTTGGTATGCTTCTAATTCTGCTTTTAAAAGCCCCTTCTGTTTCATTGGTTTAATACCTCCTGCTTAACACTATATTCTATTTACATAACCACTGTATTCTATTTACATAACCACTGCATGGCATTGGTTTAATCCCCACTGGTTCATGATGTCTTTTTGCTCTGCCCCCTCTCATAGTACACCCTGATTTGCACCAGTCAATTTTCTCTCCACCCTTTCTACATCACATCCTGTTTACACCCTACTTGGCAAGTATATATAAAGACAGCATTGCGAGTTTTAATTTTAGTTTAGCTCAGCTTAGATTGTGCTGCGTCCTGCATGAATAAAGAGATACTGTCTACAACCCAGCCATGAGTCCCTGGTCATCTGTCTCCGCTCATGAAGCAAGTCTGACAGGGCTCAAATAGATGGTCATTTCCCCCTTTGTTCATTCTTTTTGGATAGAGGCAGAGAAATTGAGAAGGAAGGGGTGTGGGTTAAAGGGAAAGAGAGAAAAAGAGAAACCTGCAGCACAGTTTTACCACTTGTGATGCTTCCTCCATGACGGGGGAGACAAGGGCTTAAACCTAGGTCTTTGTACATGGTTATACATGCACTCTACTGTGTATACCACTGCCTGGGTCCCACTTTCCTTATTAATGCTAATAGTTCTAGGCTTACAATAAAGTTGTGTAGAAAGCATTTAGAATTTCTGTATGTCACCTGTTCCCACCTCTATTCCCCAAATATATATACAAGGTCTCTTGGTAAGGACATCTCACATCACAGTGGCACATTTGTTATAATCAATTAAACTCCTCTGTGCTCAGTCAGTCTATAACTCTATTATTTCTGCCACTGACAGCCACTGATCATTGTACTATCTTCAAAGTTTTGCCTTTTTCACAAATATCATATACTTGGATCATGCAATGTAGTCTTTTCAGATTGTCTGCTTTCACTTACACATACTTAAAGTTCTTCCATGTCTTTATAATTCATTTCATTTTAATACTGATTAACGTTTCATTGGCTATACCACAGTTTAAACATACATGTACTGAACATTTTGCAGCTGTCAAATTTTGCCAATTATAAAAAGTGTTAAAACTTCCTTTAATGTGGTGGAGGTTAGGGTTTTACCTGGATTGCAATGCCTGACAAAGAAGCCAGCTATTCAAGTGAAATAGTTCACCAGCCTTGTTTGTATTTTCTTTATAGCTTTGGTAAACTCTCTTGCCTTAAGCTTAAATTCAGAGGTTCTTTATTCAACTGTATCCACTTTACCTTTTAGCCCTTCAAAGGCAATTTCATGTTTTTAGACTGCTTTGGTTTCTAACGTTTCTTTTTGATTTTACGTTTCTTTTTGATTCTTAGAATATCTAACTCTTTAATTACGTCATCCATCTGTCCATGCATGCTGTTTACTTTTCCCACTAAAGTCCTTTCCCTGTTAATCATACTTGTTATTTGATCTCTGGTGATGCAATTTCAACACACGTATGACAGTGGCTCTGGAGCATATTTATTTTTACTAGTACGCAATTACATCTTGTAGTACACCTTGTAATTTTTTGTTGAAGTGCACATATGCTACACTAGGCAAATAGGTCTTTAATAACATTGTAATGTGTGGGTCAGGGGAGGTAGCTATACTTTTATTATTGTCTCCTTCTTATGGTGAACTTCCTACTCCTAAACTTTGAATTTCATCATGTTTCTTATTTTGTTGTTGTTATCATTGGTGTTTCACCACTCCGGGCCAACTTTCTTTCTTTTTTTTTCCTTTTTTTGATTTATTCCTTTTTTTTTCCCTCTGATTTTTTTTTATTGTGGAATTAATGTTTTACATTCAACATTAAGTACAATAGTTTGTACATGCATAACATTTCCCAGTTTCCCATATAACAATACAACCCCCACTAGGTCCTCTGAATCCTTCTTGGACCTGTATTCTCCCCACCCACCCACCCCAGAGTCTTTTACTTTGGTGAGATACGCCAATTCCATTACAGGTTCTACTTGTGTTTTCTTTTCTGATCTTGTTTTTCAACTTCAGCCTGAGAGTGAGATCATGCCATATTCATCCTTCTGTTTCTGACTTATTTCACTCAACATGATTTTTTCAAGATCCATCCAAGATAGGCTGAAAACGGTGAAGTCACCATTTTTTATAGCTGAGTAGTATTCTATTGTGTATATATACCACAACTTGCTCAGCCACTCATCTGTTGTTGGACACCCGGGTTGCTTCCAGGTTTTGGCTATTACAAATTGTGCTGCCAAGAACATATGTGTACACAGAAGTTTTTGGATGGATATGTTGGGTTCTTTAGATATATCCCCAGGAGAGGAATTGCAGGATCATAGGGTAGGTCTATTTCTAGTCTTCTGAGAGTTCTCCAGACTGTTCTTCACAGAGGTTGTACCAATTGACATTCCCACCAGCAGTGTAGGAGGGTTCCTTTGACCCCACACCCTCTCCAGCATTTGCTGCTGTTACCTTTTCTGATGTATGACATTCTCACAGGAGTGAAGTGGTATCTCGTTATCTTTATTTGCATTTCTCTGACAATCAGAGACTTGGAGCATTTTTTCATGTGCTTCTCGGCCTTTTGGATCTCTTCTGTGGTGAATATTCTGTCCATTTCCTCCCCCCATTTTTGGATGGGGTTATTTGTTGTCTTGTTGTTGAGTTTGGCAAACTCTTTATATATGTTAGTTATTAAACTCTTGTCTGATGTATGGCATGTAAAGATCTTCTCGCAATCTGTGAGGGGTCTCTTGGTTTGGATAGTGGTTTCTTTTGCTGTGAAGAAGCTTTTTAATTTGATGTAGTCCCATAGGTTTATACTTTCCTTAGTCTTCTTTGTAATTGGATTTGTTTCATTGAAGATGTCTTTAAAATTTATGCGGAAAAGAGTTCTGCCAATATTTTCTTCTAAGTATCTGATAGTTTGTGGTCTAACATCCAAGTCCTTGATCCACTTGAAATTTATTTTTGTATTTGGTGAAATACAGTGGTTCAGTTTCATTCTTCTGCATGTTTCAACCCATTGTTTCCAACACCATTGTTGAAGAGACTCAGCTTTCCTCATTTAATAGTCTGAACCCCTTTGTCGAAGATTAGATGTCCGTAGGTGTAGGGGCTCACTTCTGGGCTCTCAATTCTATTCCACTGGCCAGTGTGTCTATTCATGTTCCAGTACCAAGCAGTTTTGATGACAATTTCCCTATAATACAATTTGAGATCTGGGAGTGTGATGCCTCCAGTCAACTTTCTAAAGAAAAAAAAAATCTCACAGTGCCATGTGGTAAACTAGGGGCTAGAACTTAGGTTGTCTTACCAGGTCCCCATATTTCTTATGTTTTTCCATCCTTAATTGGAATAGAATAACTAGCCAGCTAAAGTTGGTCATTCCCTTTCTATGAGGTTAAGTTCTAGGAAATTAATTTCTTCTGATGAAAGTCTTGAATACAAGTATAGAATGTTCTGGCATATTTCAGAATGGTTTGTTCCTTCTCTTCCCCCTTCCACCCACTGCCAACTCCCCACAATAGGAATGCTGAATTTTAACTCTCAAATCCTCAAATCACTCCATTTGGAGTCACCAGCAAATTTTTAGTTGTATTTGATCTTTCTACCTTTGTACTAGTCCCCAGAGATTTCTGTTCGTAAGTTTCTTCTCTGATAACTTATAATTCTCTTGTATTTCCCTGCTACTTTATTATGAGCATAGCAGTTTTCTCTGATGTACCTATGAAGAATTGAGTCAGGGATCTGAGTGGGTCATATCAGAATTCATGGCAGAGAATAATCTGCTTCCAAATTCAGTAAGTCATTTGTAGGATTGGAAACAAACAAACAAACAACAACAACAAAACACCTCAACTAACATTCTTGCTGGCTATTGTCTGTAGGCCACAGACCTATTCTGTGGTAGTTCTTATAAGATGGGGTTTACTTACTTCCTTAAAGACAGCAGAGTAGAGAGAAACTTTACTAATATGGGAACTACATTCTGACAAAACAAAAATATATATACTTAGCCATGTATATCGTATCATGCATATCCTATCTTTGCCTGTATCATACCTGCTAAAAGAAATTTGGGGCCAAGCAATGGTGCATCTGGTTAAACTCAATTTACTATGCTCAAGGACTCAAGATCAAGTCCGTGGTCTCCATTTTGGGGGGGGTTCACAAACAGTGCTGTAGGTTCTCTCTCTCTCTCTCTCTCTTGCTCTCTCTCCCTCTCTCTCTTTACCCTTCTCATTTTTGTTTTACTATCAAAACAAAACAGTCTACTAGAAGAAAAGAGATAACCCTGGTGACAATAATTAAATAAAAAAGAGGTAGAGAATTGTTGTTGTTGTGATTATTCTCAGGTTCCATGCACATGCAATGTGAGGGTTATCTTTATTCAACTGTCTCTTCTTTATTTTCTTCTTTATTTCAATTGGATAGAGACAGAGAAATCAAAAGGAAAGGGGAAGATAAGGAGATAGAGATAGAGATAGAGAGAGAGATGGAGATCTGTAGCACTGCTTCAAGTTTGTGGAACTTTCCCACTGCAGGTAGGGGTTGGAGGCTTGCACCCTGCATCCTTGCACCCTGAAGTTTATACTCTACTGCTCACTCCCACACCCATCACTTACTTCTTTCTTTCTTTCTTTCTTTCTTTCTTTCTTTCTTTCTTTCTTTCTTTCTTTCTTTTTTTATTTAAGAAAGGATTAATTAACAAAACTATAGGGTAGGAGGGGTACAACTCCACACAATTCCCACCACCCAATCTCCATATCCCATCCCCTCCCCTGATAGCTTTCCCATTCTATCCCTCTGGGAGCATGGACCCAGGGTCATTGTGGGTTGCAGAAGGTAGAAGATCTGGCTTCTGTAATTGCTTCCCTGCTGAACATGGACGTTGACTGGTCGGTCCATGCTCCCAGTCTGCCTCTCTCTTTCCCTAGTAGGGTGGGTCTCTGGGGAAGCAGAGCTCCAGGACATATTGGTGGGGTCTTCAGTCCAGGGAAGCCTGGCCGGCATCCTGATGACCTCTGGAACCTGATGACTGAAAAGAGAGTTAACATACGAAGCAAAAAAAATTGTTGAGCAATCATGGACCCAAAGGATGGTATAGTAGAGATGAAGTGTTAGGGGGATACTCACTGTAAACTCTAGTGTACTTCTGCTTTCAGGTATATATTTTGCAGTAGTTTACGGATACATGTGAACATATGCTCTCTCTCAGAGAAACTGGTGTATATCTAGGTTTTGGGACATTGTTAGAAAGTGAACCACCTGAGGTGGAGTTAGAGTATACTATGAAAGGAAAGGACTCACCAGAGTAATGAAGCTGAAGGGTTGTCATTCCACATGTGAAGTCTCTGGACTCAGTCTGAAGTGAAGCATGTTGAGGTGGCAATCATTGTGTTGATTAGGCTGTGATCAGCAGATGCAATATTATTTGATATGGATTGGGAGACGCATACGGGAAAGTGGGCCCTATCCAATGTTTCCAGGACTGGGGGAATTAGAGGCTCTATAGTGGTGATGTGAGGTTCCTGCTGTCTTAGGGTTCAAAAAGACAATCGATAGTTAATGTTATTATCACATTATTTGGTAATTGGGTTAACTTTGAAAAGTCTTTTTGTTAGGGTTTACTGTACAGTATCCAGTGTCTTGTATATAGCTGTGCTATTGGTTGCTTCTGATATACTTGATCTAGGCTTTTGAGAGAGTCTGCATATCAATTACGCAGCCTATATATTAAAAAGATTCAGTGTGCTTTGAAAAAATTTGAGACATACAATTAATTTTCTAATTAATTAACTAGTGATTTATATGACTACATTTTACTAGGAGTGTACATAAACACTATTCCCACCACCAAAAGACTGTGACCCATCCCTCCCACCCACTCACACCCCCCACTGGCCCAGGAAGCTGCAAGTCTACCCCTCACCACTGGGTTTTTTCTTTGGTGCCCTACTTACAATTTGGTCAGGTCCTGCTTTTAGTTTCCCTTTCAGATCTTCTTTGTCAACTTCTGTTGATGAGTGGGATCATCCCATACTCATCTTTATCTTTCTGACTTAGCTCACTTAACATAATTCCTTCTAGCTCTGTCCAAGATGGGTCAGAGAAGGTGGGTTCATTGTTCTTGATAGCTGCATAGTATTTCATTGTGTATATATACCACAGCTTTCTCAGCCACTCATCTGTTGTTGGGCACCTGGGTTACTTCCAGGTTTTATCTATTATGAATTGTGCTGCTATGAACATAGGAGTACACACCTCTTTTTGGTTGGGTGTTATGGAGTCCTTGCAGTATAACCCCAGGAGAGGAATTACTGGATCATAAGGAAGGTCCATGTCTAGCCTTCTGAGAGTTCTCCAGACTACTCTCCACAGAGGCTGTACCAATTTACATTCCCACCAGCAATGTAAAAGGGTTCCTCTGTCCCCACATCCTCTCCAGCATTTGTTGCTGCTGTCCTTTTTGATGTATGCTATTCTTACAGGAGTGAGGTGGTATCTTAGTGTTGTCTTAATTTGCATTTCTCTGACAATCAGTGACCGAGAGCAGTTTTTCGTATATTTGTTAGCCTTTTGGATCTCCTCTGAGGTGAGTGTTTTGTTCATATCCTCTGCCCATTTTTCAATGTGGTCATTAGTTTTTTTGGTACTAAGTTTGCTGAACTCTTTATATATTTTGGTGATTAGTTTCTTGTCTGATGTATGGCATGTAAATATCTTCTCCCATTCTGTGAGGGGTCTCTTTGTTTGTTTAGTAGTTTCTTTGGATATGCAGAAGCTTTTCAATTTGATGTAGTCCCATTGGTTTGTTTCTGCTTTAGTCTTCCTTGCAATTGGGTTTGATTCATCAAAGATATCCTTGACGTGTATGTGGGAAAGTGTTTTACCAATGTTTTCCTCTAAGTATTTGATTGTTTCTGGTCTGACCCCTAGGTCTTTGATCCATTTGGAGTTGATTTTTGTTTCTGGTGAGATAAAGTGGTTCAATTTCATTCTTCTGCATGTTACAACCCAGTTTTCCCAGCACCATTTATTGAAGATATGCCCCTTTTTCCATTTAATCCTTTGGGCCCCCTTATCAAAGATTAGATGTTCATAGGTGTGGGGATTTATTTCTGGGCTTTCAATTGTGTTCCACTGGTCTGTGTGCCTATTTTTGTTCCAGTACCATGCTGTTTTGATGATTATGGCTTTATAATGTAGTTTAAGGACTGGGAGTGTGATGCCGCCATTTCTGTTTCTTTTCCTTAAGATGGTTTTGGCAATTCTAGGTGTTTTCATGTTCCAGATAAATGACTGTAGTGTTTGTTCTATTCTTTTAAAGAAGCTCGGTGGAACTTTGATGGGTATTGCATTAAATTTGTATATGGCTCTGGGGAGAATATTCATTTTGATGATATTTATTCTTCCAATCTATGAGCATGGGATATCTTTCCATTTCTTGGTATCAGTTTCTATTTCCTTGAGTAGCGACTCATAGTTTTCAGCATACAAGTCTTTCACTTCTTTGGTCAACTTTATTCCTAGGTATTTGATTGATTTTGCTGAAACAGTAAATGGGAATGATTTCTAGATGTCTTCTTTTCAGATTTAGTGTTTGCATAAAGAAATGCCACTAATTTTTGTACATTGATTTTGTAGCCTGATACCTTGCTATATTGCCTAATAACATCCAGTATTTTTCTGCTGGATTCTTTAGGTTTTTCTATGTATACTATCATATCATCTGCAAATAGTGAGAGCTTGACTTCTTCCCTTCCAATCTGTATTCCTTTGATTTCTTTCTCTTGCCTGATTGCTATGGCAAGAACTTCCAATACTATGTTGAAGAGTAACGGTGACAGTGGACAGCCCTGTCTAGTCCCCGATCTGAGGGGGAATGCTTTCAGCTTCTGTCCATTGAGTACGATGTTGGCTGTAGGTCTGCTATATATTGACTCCACTCTTGTTGAATTTCCCATCTATTCCCATTTTTTGTAGAGTTTTGAGCATGAATGAGTGTTGGATTTTGTCAAAGGCTTTCTCTGCATCTATTGAGATAATCATGTGATTTTTGGCTTTGCTTTTATTGATGTGGTGAATGACATTGATTGACTTACAGATGTTGAACCAGTCTTGCCTTCCTGGGATGAATCCCACTTGGTTGTGATGAACAATTTTTTGATATGCTGCTGTGTCCTGTTGGCCAAGATCTTGTTTAGTATTTTGGCATCTATGTTCATCAGAGATATTGATCTGTAGTTGTCCTTTTTTGTTCTTTCCCTATCAGCTTTTGGTATCAGGGTGATGTTGGCTTCATAAAAGATGGAAGGGAGTATTCCTGTTTCTTCAATCTTATGGAAAAGCTTAAGAAGTATGGGTACTAACTATTTCCTGAAAGTTTTGTAGAATTCATTTGTGAAGCCATCTGGTACAGGAATTTTGTTGTTGGGAAGGCTCTTAATAATGGTTTCAATTTCTTTGTCTGTGGTTGGTTATTTTGATTTTGTAGTTCTTCTTGGTTCAGTTTTGGAAGGGCATATGCTTCTAGGAATTGTTCCATTTCTTCCAGATTCTCTAGCTTGGTGGCATATAGTTCTTTATAGAAGTTTCACAGGATTATCTGGATTTCTGTGGTATCAGTTGTGATATCTCCTCCATCATTTACAGTTCTATTAATTTGAGTCTTCTCTCTTTTTTGTTTGGTGAGTCTGGCTAGGGGTTTGTCAATTTTGTTTAATCTCTCAAAAAACCAACATTTAGCTTCATTGAGCTTTTGTATGGTTCTTTTATTTTCGATGTTGTTTATTTCTGCTCTAACTTTAGTGATTTATGTCTTTCTGGGTGCTTTAGGGTTCCTTTGTTCCTCTTCCTCTATGTCCTTGAGGTGTGCAGTAAGGTCGTTCATTTGAGCTTCTTGGTGTTTAATATGTGATTGTATGGCTATAAATTTCCCTCTCAGTACTGCTTTAGCTGTGTCCCAAATATTTTGATAGGTTGTGTCTTCATTTTGATTAGTTTCCAGGAACATTTGAATTTCCTACTTTAATGACTCTCTGACCCATTGATTCTTAAGGAGTATGTTGTTTAGTTTCCAAATTCTGCGACTTTTAATAATTGTCTGTTTGTTGTTAAATGTTAGACTTACTCCACTCTGGTCTGAGAATATACTTGGGATGATTTCGATGTTCTTGAATTTATTGATGCTGTCTTTGTGGCCTAACATGTGATCTATCCTTGAGTATGTGTTATGTGGATTTGAGAAGAATGTGTATTCCAGATTTCTGGGGTGAAGGACTCTGAAAATGTCCAAGAGGTCTAGTCTGTCAATCTCTTCATTCAATTCTGTTGTATCTTTGTTGGTTCTCTGCTTTGTTGATCTTTCTAAATGTGACAGTGGGGTATTGAAGTCTCCCACTATTATTGTATTACTATTGATGTATTTTTGAAATTCTTTCAGTAGGTGCTTAATGTATTTAGATGGTCCCTCATTGGGTGTATAGATGTTTATAATTGTTAAGTCTTCTTGGCTGATTGATCCTCTAGTCATTATGTAATGTCCTTGCCTATCTTTTATCACTTTATTTAATTTAAAATCTATTGTGTTTGAGATGAGAATGGCTGTTCCTGCCCTTTTTGTGGCCCATTAGCCTGTATGATAGTTTTCCATCCTTTCACTTTAAGTCTGTGTTTATCTTGTTGTGACAGATGGGATTCTTGCAAGCAGCATATGGTTGGGTTATGTTTTCCGATCCATCCCCCCACCCTGTGCCTTTTGATGGGTGAGTTTAAGCCATTGACATTTATTGATATTATGGATTTAATGTATTGTAGTGCCATTGTTCTAAAAAACAATTTGTTTACTCTTATATATTGCAAGTATTATAGTGATGTTCTTGTTTATAAGAGGTCTTTTAGTACCTCTTTCAGGGCCGGCTTGGTGATGGTTGCGTCCTTTAAGTGTTGTTTGTCTAAGAAGGTTTTGATCCCTCCATCTAGCTTGAATGAAAGTCTAGCAGGATATATTATCCTTGGTTGAAACCCTTTTTCATTCAGGGCTCGATAGATATCTTGCCACTCCCTTCTGGATTTTAGAGTTTGAGTGGAGAAATCTGCAGATAATCTTATGGGTTTTCCTTTGTATGTGACTTTTTGTTTCTCTCTTGCAGCCTTTAGGATCCTTTCTTTATCCTTACTTCTTCTCATTGTGACTATGATGTGTCTTGGTGTCTTCAAGTCTGGGTTGATTCTGTTTGGTACTCTCTGGGCCTCTTGAACCTTGATATCCTTTCTGTTATTCAGGTCTGGGAAGTTTTCTTCTATTATTTCCTCTAGAATGTTTGCTTCCCCTTCCTCTCTTTCTTCTTCTGGCAGGCCAATTATACGAATGTTACTTCTTTTGAGATCATCCCATATGTCTCTTTTGTTGTTTTCAGTGTCTCTCAATCTCTTTTTAAGCTCTTTTACCTCTTTCTTAGTTTTCTCTAACTCATCCTCTGTCTGACTAATTCTGTTTTCTGCTTCTGTTAATCTGCTTTCCCTTGCCTCAGCTTCTTTCTTCATTACAGCTATTTCAGCTTTCAGTTCTCTAATTGCCTCAAGATAATCAGTATTTTCCTTGGGGGTCTCAACTGTTGTTTCCCTAAAATTGCCATTCCTTTCCTCCAATGTTGTTTTCATTTCTGTGATTAATAAGTTTATTATTGCTTGCATACTTTTCTTATCTATGGTTACTTTTGGCTGATTTGTAGTTTCTTCTGGGCTCTTGTCTTCATTCATTGGAGTAGCAGTTTTATTTGTTTTTGATCTACCCATTTTTTTGATTTATGTGTTTCCTTTTTTTTTATGCTCTGTTGTTCCTCAGTTGTTGTGTCTTGAGTACAAGCAACTCTGTACTAAATACCTTTATGACAATTGCACTCACCAATCTCAGGAATTACAGTAGCAACTGAAGCAAGTATTGACGCAGTTTAATCACTACCAGTTAGCCAACAATTTCTCCAGTCCGTGAAAAGATAGTATCCAAATCCCCGTGAAGAAAGAGAAAAGAAAGAAGGGATAGCAAGAATAGACAGTTATGCAAATCTACTATCCACTGTATATTCTAGGGGTAACAAGAGGGGAAAGGGAAGTAGAGCAGAGATACATACATAGAGAGTCCACTCTGAGTCAGATTTCTCCCCCCAAATAATTCACAAATTCAGAAAGACAAAGAAGAAGGAAGAAGTGTATGACAAGATAAAAAAAAAGAAAAAAAAGAAAATAGAGACAAGAGAGAGAAAAGAGAAAAGATAAGAAAAAGTGCTGTAATTAAAGAACAGTGAAAGGAAAGGTTTTTTTTATTACTTTATTTTTAATTTAATTGAATTTAATTTTTTTAATTATCTGGGAGGAGAAGGGAGGGTAGAGTCTGTAGAAGAGGTAGGAGTAACGAGACAAGTTCCTCCCACAATAGATAAGATGCCCACTACCGTAGCAATGAAAGATACCCTAAGAGTTAATTCTGATCAACCTAAAGGGGGGGGGGGGAAGATATATGCCTTTATATAATATTAATAATAAAATAGAGCAGGGTAAAAAAAAAAAAACCCTGTCCCAGATTACCTCAAACCTTGTGATCAGAGGCAGCTGATTGTTAAGAAAGAGAAAAAAAAACAAAAAAAAAAACCTCAGGACTAGACAAGGATAACTGAAATAGACAGTTATGCAAATCTACTATCCACTGTATATTCTAGGGGTAGCTAAAGGAGGAAGGAAGTTGAGCAGAGATACTCGCAGTGAGAGTCTACTCTGAGTCAGAATTCTTCCCCATAATAATTCCCAAATGTGTATCAGTGAATTCAAAAAACTACACTGTTTGGTGGTGTGGGGGTTGGGGCCTGTGGCTTTGGAAGCTGTAGGATTAAGGAAGAAAGGATGACAAGAATGAGAAAAAGAAAAAAAATGAAAGAGAGAGAGAAAAAAGAAAAAGATAAGAAAAAGAACAATTATAAAAGAGCGGTTAAAGGAAAGAGTTTTTTAATTTATTTATTTTTAATTATTTAATTAGCTATGCAGGGTGAGGTGGGGGTGTTGGCTACTTAGAAAGAATAAAGGCCAGAGGTTTCAGAAGGGTATAGACTTAGAATGAATGATACTCCCTGGTGGGACAGGAATCTTGGTAAAGAAAGAAGCTCAGCAGGGGAGCCTGCTAGGAACTGGTCCCCACGGACTAGTTATGGGGGGGGGGGAGGAGGTGTGCTTAATAATTTAAAAGAAAAAAAAATTTCCCTTTTTTTCTACTCTATTTTTTAACCCAAATTAAGTTATAGTCACCTCCTTGGTGTTACCGCTAGGACCCCTTATTGACTGGCCTACTAAAGGCAGAAAATCCTACCGTTTCCAGAAGATGTGGTCAGAGCTCAAACCACTAGCAGCTTCTCAGTCTTCCATCTTAAGGGAACCCCATCACTTCTTTCTTAAGGAGATAGACGCCTTCCTTCACCCTGAATCTGATACCATGTATCAGTTCTCTACCTGTGCTCCAGCCACCTATCCTACACAGCCCACCTATTCACCCCTCATATACCCTGTGTTTGAGAGCTCTGACATCTCAGAATTCTACCCTGCTATGTAATTTATCGGCATCTCTCTGCTTTGGATTTTACATTCTATGCAAAGCAGATGACCTCTGAAGACTCATCCTTCTGTCTGGGTTTCTGGAACACTTTATAAGATTGTACATCTGATGAGACATCCTCCTCACACTACCTGGGCTCTGACAAAGTCATCTGGTTAGTACAACTCTCCATCTAGAGTAAGAGTTGATCTTATTTGGAAAATATAATGTATGTATAGCATAACTTACTAGAAAGAGTAGAAGTGTGAGATGTCTGATCTCCTTGTTTTCCTGGGTGACCAAGCTAGATTAAACTGTAACATTAGCAAGAAATAAATATTAGTTGATTTAAGCTATCACAGTTTTAGAAATGTGTATTGGTGTAACTGATTTACCTAATACTGCTCCTTAGTAGTTACCTAAACAAATGCTGTAAAGAGAATTGTTCATTGCTATATACCCAACTTAATTCTTTCTAATTGCCATATCTTCAAACCTTAAGTCTGAAATAAACTTGATATTTTAAAATTCACATGGCACATTATATCTATGAATAAATCCTTTCTATTTTCTTCAACTGTTGTTATTTCTCACCACTTCTCCCCTCACGCAATTCACTTTTAACACTATGTCTTACCTGGTTCACTAGCACAGTCCTCTAGTTTTCTGTTTCCCCTATTGTGTAACTAGGATCAGTATTCAATGTCAGTCAGAAGAATTATTTTCAAATATATTTATATATGTGATCATGCTACTTCTTCATTCAAAACATTCCAGTGGCTTCCTAACACAGAAAGAATAAGACCTGGAATAACCTTTCTGATTTAATTCTTTGCTGTTTTAGCTTGTTTCTCTTTTTTTCCTCTTTATTTCTTTTTTCTTTTCTTCTCTTTTCTTTTCTTTCTATTTTTTTTTTGTTTGTTTTTTTGCTATCAGGGTTATCCCTGGAGCTCAGTGCTGATACTATAAATCTTTTGCTCCAAGTGGTCATTTTTTCCTATTTCCTTTATAGAACAAAGAGAAATTGATGAGAGGGGGAGATGGAGAGGAAGAGATACTTGCAACCCTGCTTCACCACTACTGAAGCTTCCCCACCTCCTGTCAGCAAGCAAGTGGGGACCAAAGGCTTGTACCCAAATCCTTAAACATGTTAATGAATGTGCTTAACTGGGTGAAGGACTGCCTAGCCTTCTACTACTCTTCTTACTCAGAGATAATCTAGGTAAAATGAATTTCCCTGTGTACTGAAACACAGCGAGCATTACTTGTTCAGAGTGAGTTAAGTCTCAGGTATCCATATTTTTTTCTTTCTTGGGGTTTCATAGATTTATACCATCCTTTTTCAAATAGAGACTGGTGGGGAGAAAGAAGAGATAGCACAACACTGAAGTTTTCTCTAGTGCTGTGTTGCCTAGATTCATAACAACCCAGGAGCACTATCCAGGCGAGCTATGTTGTCAATAGAAGCTATTCACATAATTCTAACTTCATAACATTTGAGTTTCTGCTTGAATGGTCCAAAAAGCAATCTTATCTCTTTCATGAATCTCTCATTTCCTCTTCTGTCCCCATATATTTATCTTATATTAAATTTTTATAATTTATAGTTTGTAGTGTTTAATTCACCACCACATAACCACAGATCTCTCAGTAGCAAGCACTGAATACGTATTTGGCTGAGCAAGAGAATAATATAACAAATTAAATCAATTACCCTCTGAAAATTAAAAAATAAGTAAATAAAAACCTTATTATTAATTCCACAACTTTTGAGGGCATCTATATAAGCAAAGTAGTGAATAATAGGGAGAATGCCAGATTTATTAGAGAGATTCTCCAACTCTAGGCTATTCAAAGTCTAGTTGGGTAAC